>NC_092232.1:37130156-37373209 GCF_036320965.1 Panulirus ornatus
TGTGAGTTCCAGAGTCATAGTGTGGAATGTGAGTTCCAGAGTCATAGTGTGGAATGTGAGTTCCAGAGTCATAGTGTGGAATGTGAGTTCCAGAGTCATAGTGTGAAATGTGAGTTCCAGAGTCATAGTGTGGAATGTGAGTTCCAGAGTCATAGTGTGAAATGTGAGTTCCAGAGTCATAGTGTGGAATGTGAGTTCCAGAGTCATAGTGTGGAATGTGAGTTCCAGGGTCATAGTGTGAAATGAGAGTTCCAGAGTCATAGTGTGGAATGTGAGTTCCAGGGTCATAGTGTGAAATGAGAGTTCCAGGGTCATAGTTTGAAATGTAAGTTGCGAGATAGTAGCAATAGATATATCGAATGAAGGAGCACATGAACCTGCATGATGTGGCGTAGTCATGGTAGGTAGTTAGGTATGTAGGTAGGTTGGGAGGTAGGTAGGTAGGCAGGTAGGTAGGTTGGTAGGTAGGTAGGTCGGTAGGTAAGTAGGTTGGTAGGTAGGTAGGTAGGCAGGTAGGTAGGTTGGTAGGTAGGTAGGTAGGTTGGTAGGTTGGTAGGTAGGTAGGTAGGCAGGCAGGTAGGTAGGTAGGTGGGTAGGTAGGTAGGTTGGTAGGTAGGTAGGTTGGTAGGTAGGTTGGTAGGTAGGTAGGTTGGTAGGTAGGCAGGTAGGTAGGTAGGTTGGTAGGTAGGCAGGTAGGTAGGTTGGTAGGTAGGTAGGCAGGCAGGTAGGTAGGTAGGTTGGTAGGTAGGTAGGCAGGTAGGTAGGTTGGTAGGTAGGTTGGTAGGTAGGTAGGTAGGTAGGTAGGTAGGTAGGCAGGTAAATAGGTTGGTAGGTAGGTAGGTTGGTAGGTAGGCAGGTAGGTAGGTTGGTAGGTAGGTAGGTTGGTAGGTAGGTAGGTAGGTATGTTGGTAGGTAGGTAGGCAGGTAGGTAGGTTGGTTGGTAGGTAGGTAGGTAGAGGTAGGTAGGTAGGTAGGTAGGTAGGCAGGCAGGTAGGTAGGTAGGTATGTAGGTAGGTAGGTAGGTAGGCAGGCAGGTAGGTAGGTTGGTTGGTAGGTAGGTTGGTAGGTAGGTAGGTCGGTAGGTAAGTAGGTTGGTAGGTAGGTAGGCAGGCAGGTAGGTAGGTAGGTAGATTGGTAGGTAGGTAGGTTGGTAGGTAGGTAGGTAGGCAGGCAGGTAGGTAGGTAGGTATGTATGTAGGTAGGTAGGTATGTATGTAGGTAGGTAGGTAGGTGGTAGGTAGGTAGGTGGTAGGTAGGCAGGTAGGTAGGTAGGTATGTATGTAGGTAGGTAGGTAGATTGGTAGGTAGGTAGGCAGGCAGGTAGGTAGGTAGGCAGGTAGGTAGGTAGGCAGGTAGTAGGTTGGTAGGTAGTAGGTTGGTAGGTAGTAGGCAGGTAGGTAGTTGGTAGGTAGGTATGTATGTAGGTAGGTAGGTATGTATGTAGGTAGGTAGGTTGGTTGGTAGGTAGGCAGGTAGTAGGTTGGTAGGTAGGTAGCAGGTAGGTAGGTTGGTAGGTAGGTAGGTAGGCAGGCAGGTAGGTAGGTAGGTTAGGTAGGTTGGTAGTAGGTAGGCAGGTAGGTAGTTGGTAGGTAGGTAGGCAGGCAGGTAGGTAGGCAGGTAGTAGGTTGGTAGGTAGGTTGGTAGGTTAGGTAGGTTGGTAGTAGGTAGGTAGGTATGTATGTAGGTAGGTAGGTATGTTGGTAGGTAGGTATGTATGTAGGTAGGTAGGTAGATTGGTAGGTAGGTAGGTAGGTTGGTTGGTAGGTAGGTATGTATGTAGGTAGGTAGGTAGGCAGGTAGGTAGTTGGTAGGTAGGTAGGCAGGCAGGTAGGTAGGTAGGTCGGTAGGTAAGTAGGTTGGTAGGTAGGTTGGTAGGTTGGTAGGTAGGTATGTATGTAGGTAGGTAGGTATGTATGTAGGTAGGTAGGTAGGTTGGTAGGTAGGTAGGTTGGTAGGTAGGTAGGTGGTAGGTAGGTAGGCAGTAGGTAGGTTGGTAGGTTGGTAGGTTGGTAGGTAGGTATGTATGTAGGTAGGTAGGTTGGTAGGTAGGTAGGTATGTATGTAGGTAGGTAGGTAGATTGGTAGGTAGGTAGGTTAGGTAGGTTGGTAGGTAGGTAGGTAGGCAGGCAGGTAGGTAGGTAGGTCGGTAGGTAAGTAGGTTGGTAGGTAGTAGGCAGGTAGGTAGGTAGGCAGGCAGGTAGGTAGGTAGGCAGGTAGGTAGGTTGTAGGTAGGTAGGTATGTTGGTAGGTAGGTAGGTAGCAGGTAGGTAGGTTGGTAGGTAGGTATGTTGGTAGGTAGGTAGGTTGGTAGGTAGGTTGGTAGGTAGGTTGGTTGGTAGGTAGGTGGTTGGTAGGTAGGCAGGCAGGTAGGTAGGTTGGTAGGTAGGTGGTAGGTAGGCAGGTAGGTAGTTGGTAGGTAGGTAGGTTGGTAGGTAGGCAGGTAGGTAGGTAGGTGGTTGGTAGGTAGGTGGTAGGTTGGTAGGTAGGTTGGTTGGTAGGTAGGTATGTATGTAGGTAGGTAGGTATGTTGGTAGGTAGGTAGGCAGGCAGGTAGGTAGGTAGGCAGGTAGGTAGGTTGTAGGTAGGTAGGTATGTTGGTAGGTAGGTAGGCAGGCAGGTAGGTAGGTAGGCAGGCAGGTAGGTAGGTTGGTAGGTAGGCAGGCAGGTAGGTAGGTAGGTATGTATGTAGGTAGGTAGGTAGGCAGGTAGGTAGGTAGGCAGGCAGGTAGGTAGGTAGGTATGTATGTAGGTAGGTAGGTAGGCAGGTAGGTAGGTAGGCAGGCAGGTAGGTAGGTAGGCAGGTAGGTAGGTTGGTAGGTTGGTAGGTTGGTAGGTAGGTAGGTAGGTTGGTAGGTAGGTAGGCAGGCAGGTAGGTAGGTTGGTTGGTAGGTAGGTTGGTTGGTAGGTAGGTAGGCAGTAGGTAGGTTGGTAGTAGGTAGGCAGGTAGGTAGGTAGGTCGGTAGGTAAGTAGGTTGGTAGGTAGGTATGTATGTAGGTAGGTTGGTAGGTTGGTAGGTTGGTAGGTAGGTATGTATGTAGGTAGGTAGGTGGTAGGTAGGTAGGTAGGCAGGTAGGTAGGTTGGTTGGTAGGTAGGTTGGTTGGTAGGTAGGCAGGTAGGTAGGTAGGCAGGCAGGTAGGTAGGTAAGTAAACTGTCATTGCTGTTCAGAGGTCACCTCACTCACCGTCCTAACCTGGCGAGCGATGGTCAGGGGTCATCCGCTTTAGCTTCGTATAATATTACTACACGAAGGTCAGCTTCTTGATATCTTGTACTGCCGGGGTTCAGAGGTCAACCCTTGAGCATCTCGTCCTGCCGATACCCGCAGGTCATACAGTATCGTCCATGATAGTCTGTGATGACCTCCCGTCTGTATCACTCATGGCCAAAGTCTTCGGCACCCAACTACCTCCGTCCACATCCCCAGCTGAATGTCAGTCACAAAATTCTTCGTGTTTCTTCCGCCGTCCGTATAAGAAAGGAGTCACGACCCGACTGCATATTACGATCTAAGTGAACAGATGGATGAGTTCATCAGTGTTCACGAGAAGAACAAAAACAAGGGATGAACAGAAATGTAGAGGAAAACTATTATCGTAAATTCGCGTGGAGCTAGAAAATGTGCTGGGGACCAGTGGGTGGATGCCACTGTGGTGAAGTAACCTGAAAATCTGGTTCATCGACACAAGGACAGAGACAGTGGGAAGATACCCTCCCATTGTCTGGACATATTCCAGTACTTCATGACGACTGAAGCAGTCCGACACTCGGTTCGAACACCCGTGTGTGTGTGTGAACGTTGTTGGATTACACAGCAAAAACAGCTGATGTTCGCTAACAAAATTTGCAGCCTAGCGTTAGCGTACAAAGTAAAGAACTTTAACTACTCTTGTATTACTTGCAGTTGTCACTTGTGTGCTTGCAGTCACATAGGTACAATTACGTTTCATATGATTCGTATTATTGTAGTATCTGGGCCTGATCGAATGTCGTCATTTCCATATTTTGAAATTATCGTCTCTAAATAGTTATAATTGTTATGATAAAACCTGTTCCTTTATGTCCAGTGTGTCTTTAGGGTAAACCACTTGATCACTGTTCGAAGTGTCACTTTACTTAATCGTTTCATCCGAGGGGTCGAACATGGTGCTTCGCGAGAGTCGGATGATGAACTCGTATCTTCTGTAATTTACACTCAGAAGCCGGATTTACCGGGAGATTTTAGCACCGGGAAACTGGAAAGTAAACCAGTCTGTACGAGTCGTCTTTCCTTGAGTCGCCTGGAGGTAAATGACTTTACCGAGTTGAAGTTTCATTCCAGTTCATGAATGTTTGTTCAGAGTTTTGGTCGCTGGGTTAACGTGCGTGGGCAACGACGAGCGCGCCATCTGGACCAAGCCGGTGTCAATCCTCGCTTAGTAACTAGCAGACCAACACAATCGGCCGGGCCGGTGTGTCGGCAGTACTGGAACCTCTGTCATCATCTGTTGCTGGTGTGGATCAGGCCGGAGTAGTAGCAGCCATGTTGGAGCTGGCGATCCTGGTGGGTATTGCTCTCGTGGTTTGTGGAGGGTGGTTGTGGTGTGGGCTGGACGAGGGAGGGTGTGTGTGTGGGTGTCGGCCAGGACGGCTGTTAGCGAGAAGTTGCTGGCCGGATGTGCCGGTGTTCTAGCGAGGGTCGTGACCTCGTACTTGGTCGTAGTAATTTCTGATGTCTTTGTCCCCGAAGATGTTTAGATTCACAATTTCCCATACGTAACCACGATATCCATCTTGCTGGATGGAATATCTTTCGGCTGGTGCAAGCACGTTAACCTGCACTACGGGTGGTGCAAGCACGTTACCCTGCACTGTTAACCTGCACTACGGGTGGTGCAAGCACGTTAACCTGCACTACGGGTGGTGCAAGCACGTTAACCTGCACTGTTAACCTGCACTACGGGTGGTGCAAGCACGTTAACCTGAGCTTTATCTTTGATTGCGTCACCTAAGGAATTTTTATATACCCCATGGTCAAAAGTCATGACAGATGTTATTTGCTTGAAAGGAAAATATCAGTGGATTGAATCAAGGCATGTGAAGCGTCTGGGGTAAACCATGGGAAGCTGTGTAGGTATGTATATTTGCGTGTGTGGACGTATGTATATACATATGTATGGGGGGGGTGGGCATTTCTTTCGTCTGTTTCCTTGCGCTACCTCGCAAACGCGGTAGACAGCGACAAAGTATAATAAATAAAATATAAATAAATATAAGATTAAATTAGAAATTGAGAGCGGCCATATTGAACTACGGGGGAAATAACTGGGTCCATAATACGCATTGATCTTGCCCCTGCCATAACCAGAGGTGGGTCTCTTTCTTCTCCGACCCTACCCGGACGTGGCCCAGAGGTGGACCGTAATCTGAATGTATTAGACGAGAAACTAGCCATCTGACAATATGGCTGCCCTCCTCAGACGCTTCTGTTGAATTTGATTCATATTTTTCGTCCATCATGTCCTTTTCCGCTATTTTCAACAGTAATAAAGAACATTGCCTTTAAGGCTGCGAATATGACTTAGGCAGTGGTTATCTTGAGGGTATATTGTGAAGGGTGAATCGAAATGCATCATGCTGGGGCAAGGTGGATACGTGTGTATAGACATTAGACCCGGATGCTGTCACTTCCTCCACAATGTTTATATAGTATTTAGAGTACAGTCAGTTCTGGAGCAATATATTATTATACCATAGTAAGGCGATCGGAGTGAGGGTCGTGTCGAGAATGGTTGGTTGAACGTAGTGAAACACGTATAAAAGCAAAACCTGTGAAAAGGTTAAAAAACCTTTCAAGCAAAAGAAATATTTTTCAATATCATGTACACAGTGCAGGTTGTTATAGGGGATCGGGTATTGCCAGGCACCAAAGCCCCCTATACTCTGGGATTGGTTTTTGTGTGTGTGTATTTCCTTTTTATTATACGTTACCGCCGTCGCCCGCGTTAGCAAGGTAGCGCAAAGAGAAACACGGGGAATGATGGCCCAACCCACCCACATACACATGTATATGCATAAACGCCCACACACGCACATATACATATACATTGCAGGTATATATATATATATATATATATATATATATATATATATATATATATATATATAGTACATACACATACCTACTTTTGCTTTCCGAGATAACGTTCTAGCATTCCACACATGCTTCAAAGCTTCCAGAACCTTCGCTTCCTCCCCTCATCCTGTGACCCGCTTCCATGGTTCCATCCGACGCTAAGTCCACTTATACATATCTAAAACACTTCCTCTTTTCTCCATTCAAACTTACCTCCTAATAAATAAACTTGACCCTCAACCCTACTGTACCTAATAACCTTGCTCTTATTCACATTTACTCTCAACTTTTTTCTTTCACACACTTTAACAAACTGTCACCAACTTCTGCAGTTTCTCACCCGAATCACCACCAGCGCTGTATCATTAGCGAACAACGGACTCTCTTCCCAAGCCCTCTCATTTACAACAGACTGCATACTTGCCCCTCTCTCCAGAACTCTTGCATTCACTTCCCTAACAACCCCATCCATAAACAACCATGGAGACATCACGCACCCCTGCCGCAAACCGACATTCACTTAAGAACCAATCGCTTTCCTCTCTTCCTTCTCATAGACATGCCGTACATCCTTGGTAAAAGTTTTTCGTTGCTTTTAGCAAGTTGCCTCCCAAACCATATACTCTTAAAACCTTCCCAAAGCCTCTCTATTCACCTTGTATGCCTTCTCCATATCCATAAATGTTACATACAAATCCAACTGTTTTTCTAAGTATTTCTCGTACGTTCTTCAAAGCAAACACATAATCCACACATCCTGTACTACCTCTGATACCACAATGCTCTTCCCCAATCTGATGCTCTGTACATGCCTTTACCTTCTCCATCAATACCCTCCCATATAATTTCCCAGGAATGCTCAACAAACATGTGCCTCTAATTAGAACACTCACCTTTATCCTCTTTGCCTTTGTACTGTGTGTATATATATATATATATATATATATATATATATATATATATATATATAATATATATATATATATATATATATATATATATATATTTATATATATATATATATATTTATTCGTATCATACTTTGTTGCTGTCTCCCGCGCTAGCGAGGTAGCGCAAGGAAACAGACGAAAGAATGGCCCAACCCACCCACATACACATGTATATACATACACTTCCACACACAGCACACATACATACCTATACATCTCAACGTATACATATATATATACGCAGACATATACATACATACACATGTACATAATTCATACTGTCTGCCCTTATTCATTCCCGTCGTCACCCCGCCACACATGAAATGAAAACCCCCAACCCCCGCATGTGCGCGAGGTAGCGCTAGGAAAAGACAACAAAGGCCACATTTGTTCACACTCGGTCTCTAGCTGTCATGTATAATGCACCGAAACCACAGATCCCTTTCCATATCCAGGCCCCACAAAACTTTCCATGGTTTACCCCAGATGCTTCATATGCCCTGGTTCAGTCCAATGACAGCACGTCGACCCCGGTATACCACATCGTTCCAATTCACTCTATTTCTTGCACGCCTTTCACCCTCCTGCATGTTCAGGCCCCGATCACTCAAAATCTTTTTGACTCTATATTTCCACCTCCAATTTGGTCTCCCACTTCTCGTTCCCTCCACCTCTGACACATTTATCCTCTGTCAATCTTTCCTCACTCATTCTCTCCATGTGGCCAAACCATTTCAAAACACCATCTTCTGCTCTCTCAACCACACACTTTATAACACCACACATCTCTTACCCTTTCATTACTTACTCGATCAAACTACCTCACACCACATAATGTCCTCAAACATCTCATTTCCAGCACATCCAACCTCCTCCGCACAACTCTATCTATAGCCCACGGCTCGCAGCCATATAACATTGTTGGAACCACTTTTCCTTCAAACATACCCATTTTTGCTTTCCAAGATAACGTTCTCGACTTCCACACATTCTTTAACGCTCCCAGAACTTTTGCCCCCTCCCCCACCCTATGATTCACTTACGCTTCAATGGTTTCATCCTCTGCTAAATCCACTCCCAGGTATCTAAAACACTTCTTCATCCAGTTTTTCTCCATTCAAACTTACCTCCCAATTGACTTCTCGCAACCCTACCTATACATCTCAGCTTTCTTCTTTCACACACTTTACCAAACTTAGTCATCAGCTTCTGCAGTTTCTCCAGAATCAGCCACCAGCGCTGTATCAGCGAACGACAACTGGCTCTTTCCCAAGCTCTCTCGTCCACAACAGACTGCATACTTTCCCCTCTTTCCAAAACTCTTGCATTCAGCTTCCTAACAACCCCATCCATAAACAAATTAAACAACCATGGAGACATCACGCACCCCTGCCGCAAACCAACATTCACTGAGAACCAGTCACTTTCCTCTCTTCCTACACGTACACATGCCTTACGTCCTCGATAAAAACTTTTTACTACTTCTAACAAGTTACCTCCAACACCATATATTCTTAATACCTTCCACAGAGAATCTCTATCAACTCTATCATAAGCCTTCTCCAGATCCATAAATGCTACATACAAATCCATTTGCTTTTCTAAGTATTTCTCACATACGTTTTTCAAAGCAAACACCTGATCCACACATCCTCTACCACTTCTGAAACCACACTGCTCTTCCCCAATCTGATGCTCTGTACATGCCTTCACCCTCTCAATCAATACCCTTCCATATAATTTCCCAGGAATACTCAACAGACTTGTGCCTCTGTAATTTGAGTACTCGCTCTTATTCCCTTTGCCTTTGTACAATGGCAATATGCACGCATTCCGCCAGTCCTCAGGCACCTCGCCATGAGTCGTACATTAGCCTTACCACCAGTCAGCAATAGTCACCCCCTTTTTTAATAAATTCCATTGCAGTACCATCCAAACCCGCTGCCTTGCTGGCTTTCATCTTCCGGAAAGGTTTTGCAACCTCTTCTCTGTTCACCAAATCATTCACCCTAACCCTCTCACTTTGCACACCACCTCGACCAAAACGGCCTATATCTGCCAGTCTATCATCAAACGCATTAAAAAAAAAAAAACCTTCAAAATACTTGCTCCATATCCTTCTCGCATCACCATTACTTATCACCTCCCCTTTACCCCCTTCACTGATGTTCCCATTTGTTCCCTGTCTTACGCACTATATTTACCTCCTTCCAAAACATCTATTCTCCCTAAAATTTAAAGATACTCTTTCACCCCAACTCTCATTTGCCCGCTTTTTCACCTCTTGCACCTTTCTCTTGACCTCTTACCTCTTTCTTTTATACGTCTCCGGCATTTGCATTATTTCCATGCAAAAATCGTCCAAATGCCTCTCTCTCCTCTTTCACTAATCATCCCATCACTCGCTACCCTTTCTAATCTGCCCACCTCCCACGCTTCTCATGCCACAAGCATCTTTTGCGCAAACCATCACTGCTTCCTTGAATACATCCCATTCCTCCCTCACTCCCCTTACGTCCTTTGTTCTCACTTTTTTCCATTCTGTACTCAGTCTCTCCTGGTACTTCCTCTCACAAGTCTCCTTCCCAAGCTCACTTATTCTCGCCACTCTTTTCACCCCAACATCCTCTTCTATTCTGAAAACCTCTACAAATCTTCACCTTCACCTCCACAAGTTAATGATCAGACATCCCTCCAGTTGCACCTCATAGCACAGTAACATCCAAAAATCTGTCTTTCGCGCGCCTGTCAATTAACACGCAATCCAATAACGCTCTCTGGCCATCTCTCCTATTTACATGCGTATACTTATGTATATCTCTTTTTAAACCAGGTATTCCCAATCACCAGTCCTTTTTCAGCACATAAATCTAAAAGACCTTCATTTCCATTTAAAACACTGAACACCCCATGTACATCAATTATCAAAGCATAAATATATGACCACGGGGAACTAACAAGACAAGTTCCCAAGTGCACTTTCGCGTAATCACATCAGGGGAAATGCATGATATACAACGAAGAGACGTAACTAGGACGCCATTTGGTAAACAAGTGACTACCGAATGGAGGTTGGGTGCGTTAAAGTCTGGTAACATGCGTATCATAAGATTTATGGACAAGAAAGAGAACTGTTTACAAATTTCCTCAGTAAAGCTGTCGAATTGGTGTAGACCTTCACTAATATTACTTACGATTCTTAGTGTATCTGATAGGATTCAACATTTCTCGTGGTACAGGTGTTAGTTAATAACTGAGATGGCATTACTCCAGTCAATACAATGATGATTTTTAACATGATTAAACAAGACATTTGAATTTTTCTGCTCTTATATTATTTTTGTGGCTTATGTCTAACAGGAAGATCCTTATTAATCTACCCAACATAAAACATATCAATACACACATCCTGCAGAACTTTCTGGTGAATTCTTGATATTCTTGATAATTATTGCTGAAGACATTATTAAAAGATTTAAGCAACATGAAGTACAATTGCTACTAAAAGGAAGAACTGAAAGGTTCTTGGTGTCAAGGGGAGGTTGGGGTTTATAAGATTTCTTTGCCAACTTAAGGGAATTATGAATGAAAGATCTACGATGCTTTAACTTGGATCCAATGGAAAATATCTTCTCAAACTCTGCATTATAAACTGGCCTACATATACGTAATCCTCTGAGGAACATAGACTGGGTCTTGCTGGAAAATTTGGTTTGTGCATCAAGTCCATACATACATGGCAGTGAAAGAGATGACAAACGTTTGATTAGAGAACAATTTCAATAAAGATCTGAAGTTCTTGAAGGGAAATGGTAAAGGTTCTGTTGCATCCAAGTTAAAGTGTCCTCGATCTTTCACTGTTAGTTACACTAAGTTGCCAAAGAAATAATTTCATAGTTAAATCCAAACGTCCCCTTGACACAAAGAACCTTTTAGTTTTCATTTTGGTAATTTTACTTCCCATGATGCCTAATTCCTTTAATGTAAATGTTGCCTTAGCAACAACAGAACTATAAAAATATATCAATCAAGAACTCTCCAGAAAGTTGTGCAGGATGTGTCTACAGAGTGCCATGTAAAGATTTTTTTATGCTGGGCACACTGGTAAGGGTCTTCCTGTTGAGACTTAAGCAACATGAATATCGTACAAGAACAGGACAGGATTCAAAAGCCTTTTTCAATCATGTTAGAAATTATGATTGTATTGACTGGAATAATGTCCTCTGTTATAAACTGTAACTCCTGTACCACAAGTAATATTGAATCTTCTATCAAATACACATAGAATTGTAACATTATAATGAGGGTCTATACGAAATTCGACAGCTTTACTGATGAAATTTGTAAACTGTTACCTTTATTGTCTACACAAGATTTTGATACGCATGTCGCCAGACTTGAACGCACCCGACCTCTTTCGGGTAGTCACTTGTTTACCAAATGACGTCCTAGCTACGTCTGTAAGTTGTATATCTTTTCTTTCATCTCCCTGATGTGATTATTGCACAAAAGTGCACCTGAGAACTTATCGTGAGTCATTTCCCCATGGTCATAAAGGAATATACTCGATTATGCGATCAATTGTTTTCGATATATATATATATATATATATATATATATGTATATATATATGTGTGTGTGTGTGTATTATGGATCTGAAGAAGGATGGAGGTGCTCTGTGGAAGATATTAAGAGCATATGGTGTGGGAGTTGCTAGAAGCAACGAAGAGTTTTTATCGTGGGTGTAAGGCATGTGTACGAGTAAGAAGAAAGTGAATGGTTCCCAGTGAATATCGGTTTGCGGCAGGGATGCGTGATGTCTCCATGGTTGCTTAATTCATGGACAGGGTTGTTAGGGAGGCGAATGCAAGAGTTTTGGAGAGAGGGGCAAGTATGCAGTCTGTTGGAGATGACAGGGCTTGGGAAGTGTCAATTGTTGTTCGCTGATGACACAGCGCTGGTGGCTGATTCGGGTGAGAAACTGCAGAAGTTGGTGACCGAGTTTGGTAAAGTGTGTGAAAGAAGAAAGCCGAGAGTAAATGTGAATAAGAGCAAGGTTATTAGGTTCAGTAGGGTTGAGACAAGTAAAATGGGAGGTACGTTTGAATGGAGAAAAACTGGAGGAAGAGAAGTGTTTTAGATATCTGGGAGTGGATTTCGCAGCAGATGGAACAGTGGAAGCGAAAGTAAGTCACAGGGTGGGGAGGGGGCGAAGGTTCTGGGAGTGTTGAAGAATGTGTGGAAGGCAAGAACGTAAAAATGGGTATGTTTGAAGTAGTGGTTTCAACATTGTTATATGGTTGAAGCATGGGCTATAGATAGGGGGTTTTGCGGAGGAGGGTGGATGTCTTGGAAATGAGATTTATGGGGACTGTGGTGTGAGGTGGTTTGATCGAGTAGTTAATGAAAAGGTAAGAGAGATGTGTGGTAATAAGTGAGAGCAGAAGAGGGTGTATTGAAATGGTTTGGTCACATGGAGTGAATGAGTGAGGAAAGATTGACCAAGAGGATATATGTGTCAAAGGTGGAGGGAACTAGAAGAGTGGGAGACCAAATTGGAGGTGGAAGGATGGAGTGAAAAAGATTTTGAGCGACCGGGGCCTGAACATAGCGGAGGGTGAAAGGCGTGCAAGGAATAGTGAATTAGAACGATGTGGTATACCGGAATCGACGTGCTGTCAATGGATTGAATCAGGGCATGTGAAGCGTCTGGGGTAAACCATGGAAAGTTTTGCGAAGCCTGGATGTGGAAAGGGAGCTGTGGTTTCGGTGCATTACACATGACAGCTAGAGACTGTGTGAACGAATGTGGCCTTTGTTGTCTATTCCTAGCGCTACCTCGCGCGCACGCGGGGGGAAGGGGGTGCCATTTCATGTGTGGCGTGGTTGCGGCGGGAATGGATGAAGGCAGCATGTATGAATATGTGCGTGTGTATATTTGTTTGTCTGTATTTATATGTATGTATATGTTGAGGTGTATAGGTATGTATATGTGCGTGTGTGGGCGTTTATGTATAAACATGTGTATGTAGGTGGGTTGGGCCATTCTTTCGTCTGTTTTCTTGCGCTACCTCGCTAACGCGGGAGACAGCGACAAAATATATGAATATATATTTCATTCATATTCGCCATTTCCCCCGTTAGCGAGGTAGCGTTAAGAACAGAAGGTTGAGCCTTAGAGGGAATATCCTCACTTGGTCTCCTTCTCTGTTCCTTCATTAGGGAAATTAAAAAACAGGAGGGGAGGATTTCTCGCCACCATATGAGTGTTTAATCTTGTAGACTTATGGAATGATTATTTCGTGTTCGTAATACATAAGACCGGGAGCGTGGTCGGAATCAGATGTTTCGTATCCTTAAATGATGAATGATGGTAGGGAGGACAGTGAAGAGCAGGCTTATGTAGGGTTACGTATAATTAGGTAAATCACTTTCATAAATTGACAAAACCTATGAAAACTCTGCTTGGCTACACCTAGCAGGTAACATTTACCTTTCTTTGTTCTTTGAAAAATTTCACTTGTTAGGCCGTTTTGTTAGTCGTTCGGTAGGCAGCGAACGACGTGGTTTCCCAGGCTTGTCACCCAGGCCGCTCCTGGTGTCCATAGCATTGCTTCAGACTGCTGCAGCGACGGGCCTGGGATACTCCTTCAAGCTCATTCCAGTGTGGGGAGGCAGGTCACAGTGTTGTTCATTAACACACCAGCGACTGAGATAACTGCCCATGGCCTCCCCTTTGATGATCGGGGCTTGCATTCGTTTAGACACGCCTATTTTGCTAATAACGTGTACGTATGATTTTATCTCTAAGTACATGTAAATTACCGTAGCTAAACTATCAATAGAAATAATTAGGACCTGTGGGAACCTCTCCTAACTACTACTAGCAGCCTAGGTACCGATGCTGCTACTCCAGCTGCGTTCTCATCACATGGGAGAATATAGGTTGCGTCTGATGGATTACGTCTGTGTGCGGCGAGGCTAACATCAAGCAGCTGCCTATAACTGATGACCATATCTTTAGACGATATAAGAGGGCATCACCTCCCTCCCTCCCTTCCTATGGCCTGTGTGTAGCACCTCGTCACAAGGGAGTTGATCCTTCCCTTACAAGTATAAGACTGGCGCGCCTCCTTGAGCGCAACGTGAACACCTTGTGTTCCAGTAATCTTTCAAAGGTTTACTGAATTTACGGTTTACATAGACAACACTATACTGTACTGCATCTGTACTTTAGATATGGAAAGACGGATTAATCAGTGATAAAATAATAAGAAATTTAAGCTTGAAAGTAACGACATTTTCCACAAGAAATTGAGCCTTTTTGCCCTGCAGGGTTGTGTATCATCTTTGTGAAATTGACTCCTTCAACAAGCGCACGTATGTGACGAACTTGATCCACAGCCGATTTGGGGATCAATTTTAGAAAAGATAGGAAGATAAAAGCACGTGTGTATGCGACTGAGCCACTAAAGGTTTGAAAATATTTGGACCGAAGAATTACAGTAACAATTTAGTGCACATTATTCCCCAGCGAAACTGTTGTCAATGTTATAACGTTGTGGTTGTAAACTATGGGTCATGCTGGTTAATGTTATGTAAGGTGAGGGGAACAAACAGTTCATTGATGCTAATTTGTCACCGTACTGATTACGGTGTTGATTTTAATGTCGGTTTCCTTGGATCACATTGGATGATCCTTCCTGTAAAGGGAGTAGGAACATGGACAGAAGTTCAGGTCATCTCTGTGATTGTTTATCTGTGGCAGGTGTTGCTGTGTTGTGGGCGAGGCCTGGGTCTGTTGCTGTACTCAAGCCTCACTCTGGAAGGCACGCACGCGGCCACCCTCCCTCACCACCATCTCCCCCGCGCTCCTGTCGACCAGACCTCTGGCAGTGCCTTCTTCGTCGACACCAACACCGTCCACCACCTCTTCCTGAACCCCTATACCACACAAAACCCGCAAGCGAACCCTCAGAATGCTCAGACCTTACTGCCGGACGCTATTGCAGTTCAAAATCTGATTGTGAACCCTAACGCGGCCCATAATCTCATAGACCCCAGCATCCTTCATGGACACGACGACGCCCCTCAACCAGACTACCAAGGACACGTTGCTCCATATGCCGCAGGAGAGTCTGAACATCGGACCAATGCGCTGGCATCGAAGGAACCACTTAATAGTGAAGGACAACAACACATCCAAGGTAAGGACTCGCGACTCTCATACTGAAAATGTTGTTACCATTGTAGGAATGATTGTGGCAGACCTGGGTAGTGATGTCCCCCTCATCTCAAAACTGTCTCGTTTCCAGACGAACTTGACTTTCTCACTTTGTCTCCATTACAACACAAAACTGATTGTAAATGGTCTTTCCTCGTACCCTCTCCAAAGCTCACATCTTTATAACAAACGTTTGAGTAAAGAGGAATTCATGAAGTGTCCACTGTGGTAGGAACACGTTAGGTGTATGTGGTAGTGGTGGTTGGCTTACATGAGAAGAGGGAAATATAGTTCCCCAGAGCCTGATGTCTCTTTATTATAATGGTTGACATATCGTCTTGCGTCATATATATATATATATATATATATATATATATATATATATATATATATATATATATATATATATTATATTAAGCTGAATCTCGCTTTGATAACCCGAGTGAATTAAGCTTGATGCTACTTTATTATCCTGTTACGTTAACTGGGCATAACCCCCCCCCCCCCGCTCCTCGATCAACCGTTACTGATCCACTATAAACTGAACACCTTCCTCACCCCCTTAAACTGAGCTCAACCTCTCTCTCTCTCTCTCTCTCTCTCTCTCTCTCTCTCTCTCTCTCTCTCTCTCTCTCTCTCTCTCCGTCCGTCTCTTGTCTGAACACTACTGTAGATCTTGTATGGTTGATATAAGATGGACGTTAGTAGCTTGCTTGTCCTTTCATCAAGCTGAGCTTTATCATAGTTTGGCCCAAGCTTGACCTTTCATCAAGCTGAGCTTTATTATAGTTTGACCCAAGCTTGTCCTTTCATCAAGCTGAGCTTTATCATAGTTTGACCCACGCTTGACCTTACTGCAGTACAGTGTCTGACCTACCCTCAGAGAGTGACCCCAGCGTGTCCCCGTACTATGCTGACCCAGAGGGCCGCCTGCCCAGCCCGACACCACCCACCACCACCGCAGAGGACCTGACTCCTCCACCCACCACCTGCAGGTGAGTTGATCAGTTCCTGACAACCACAAGTGTTGGAGACGCTGGATGACCAGGTAGCTGGCTGTACATGCTATGGCGGGAAGTGGCCAAACGCTGGCTGGTTTAGGTCTTATCAAAGCAATTTACATTATACATCGATTTCTGTGAACTAATCTTGGAGATGTACTTTAACGAACAGACGTTAGGATGGACATTCTCAACATTTGATGTGTTCAGCAGGCAGTAGGTGGTAAACCAGGGCACTTGGGGGAATCAGATCTAGGCGCGAATTTAATGTGTGAACTCTCGATACTGTTCACCTTGATCTGGCTGGAACGAATCTAGTAAGACCACGAGTAATGGAGGCATCAGAATTTACTCTCCACCTCAATACCCTCGACGTGGGGATAGAGGACGCTCTCATTAGTACCACAAACATCTGTTAACCTGCATTACCATCCAGCGGTAGAACAACACTAGCTACGTGTAGCGACACACGTGAGTGACCATATCCACACAAGTACATAGCGATGTGTGTTATGATTGTCATCATACCGCCAGTAGTAAACACCTGCATGATGCTGTTATTACCCCTGTTCAACGCGTGGTCATCTGGACGCCTGGAAACGGGAGAGTTTACCCCCTAGAATATTTCTGCCTTGTGCTAAGTTGACTGTTCATACGCTCATTTCTTTAATCTTCCTCGTCCACTTGTCAGGCCCTCGAGGCTTCTAAAGAAATATTTTCTAGTTTGTTTGAGCCACCACCACCATGGATAACCTTCCTGCTGTCAGCGGGGAACTTCGCACACGCTTCTATATAATTTGCTCCAATCATATTACATGTTCCTTCTCGCCTTTGTTCCTGCCAGCTGTTGAGCCTGAGGGAGTGGTGGTTAGGGGAGGTTCCGTCTTTACTGTCCTGTCTCTATCACAGACGAAGAACATGACCTGAGGACGCCACTTCGGTCCTCCAACAGATAATCTCGACCTGGACCATCAGGTACCTGTGTATCTCCTTCCCATCATATACTCGACTAACACAGCATCTTCAGGTCAATGATCACGTTGACTAGGTTAGTATTGTGCTTCCTTCAATGAGGAACAGGTCGATATGTAACCCACACCATCCCTCTAGGTTCAAAGAAGCTGTGAATGACTTATGATCCATCTATTATCATCCCATCCTCATGTATCCCCATTCAATATTTTTTTCAGCAACTTTTGTATATCTCTTTCCTTTCTTCTGCATTTGTTCTCGCTCTCCTTTAGGTCTCCTGAATCATCTTTGATAGGTTCTCTCCATCTCGCCTACCCCTGTTTGGTTTATTCTCGTCCCTCACGACCTCCGTTTGATGGGTTCTGGTCCCCGACCTTGTCCTTAATGTCTCCATCCTCCCTCACACACTCGTGTCTTGGCCTTCATGCTTTCTTGTATCATGTGCCTCAAATTCTACTCCTGCTCGTGCCCCTCATGTAGTCCTCTGCCGTGTTTAGTATGCTCATATTTCCGCTGGTAAACTCTCTTATTCCCTCCCGGCTGACGACAGAGAACCTCCAGTGGCCTGCAACTCCTCCGCTCGGTACCGCTCCATCAGCGGCCGCTGCAACAACCTGCTGTACCCTCACCTGGGCACCCCGGGCCAGCCCATGCCTCGCATCCTGCCCCCTGTACATGGTAAGCCACGCCTCGCATCCTGCCCCCTGTACATGGTAAGCCACGCCTCGCATCCTGCCCCCTGTACATGGTAAGCCACGCCTCTCATCCTGCCCCCTGTGAATGGTAAGCCATGCCTCGCATCCTGCCCCCTGTACATGGTAAGCCACGCCTCTCATCCTGCCCCCTGTACATGGTAAGCCATGCCTCGCATCCTGACCCCTGTACATGGTAAGCCATGCCTCTCATCCTGCCCCCTGTGCATGGTAAGCCACGCCTCGCATCCTGCCCCCTGTGCATGGTAAGCCACGCCTCGCATCCTGCCCCCTGTACATGGTAAGCCACGCCTCGCAACCTGGTCCCTGTACGTGATAAGCCACACCTCGCAACCTGGTCCCTGTACATGGTAAGCCATGCCTCGCATCTGCCCCCTGTGCATGGTAAGCCATGCCTCGCATCCTGCCTCCTGTGCATGGTAAGCCACGCCTTGCATCCTGATCCCTGTACATGGTAAGCCACGCCTCGCAACCTGGTCCCTATACATGGTAAGCCACGCCTCGCAACCTGTTCCCTATACATGGTAAGCCACGCCTCGCAACCTGTTCCCTGTACATGGTAAGCCACGCCTCGCAACCTGGTCCCTATACATGGTAAGCCACGCCTCTGAACCTGTTCCCTGTACATGGTAAGCCACGCCTCGCATCCTGCCTCCTGTACATGGTAAGCCACGCCTCGCAACCTGGTCCCTAAACATGGTAAGCCACGCCTCGCAACCTGGTCCCTGTACATGGTAAGCCACGCCTCGCATCCTGCCTCCTGTACATGGTAAGCCACGCCTCGCAACCTGCCTCCTGTACATAAGCCACACCTCGCAACCTGGTCCCTGTACATGGTAAGCCACGCCTCGCAACCTGCCTCCTGTTCATGGTAAGCCACGCCTCGCATCCTGCCTCCTGTTCATGGTAAGCCACGCCTCGCATCCTGCCTCCTGTTCATGGTAAGCCACGCCTCGCATCCTGCCTCCTGTTCATGGTAAGCCACGCCTCGCATCCTGCCTGCTGTTCATGGTAAGCCACGCCTCGCATCCTGCCTCCTGTTCATGGTAAGCCACGCCTCGCATCCTGCCTCCTGTACATGGTAAACCACGCCTCGCATCCTGCCTCCTGTACATGGTAAACCACGCCTCGCATCCTGCCTCCTGTACATGGTAAACCACGCCTCGCATCCTGCCTCCTGTACATGGTAAACCACGCCTCGCATCCTGCCTCCTGTACATGGTAAGCCACGCCTCGCATCCTGCCTCCTGTACATGGTAAGCCACGCCTCGCAACCTGCCTCCTGTACATGGTAAGCCACGCCTCGCAACCTGCCTCCTGTACATGGTAAGCCACGCCTCGCAACCTGCCTCCTGTACATGGTAAGCCACGCCTCGCAACCTGCCTCCTGTACATGGTAAGCCACGCCTCGCAACCTGCCTCCTGTACATGGTAAGCCACGCCTCGCATCCTGGTCCCTGTACGTGGTAAGCCACGCCTCTCATCCTGGTCCCTGTACGTGGTAAGCCACGTCTCGCAACCTGGTCCCTGTACGTGGTAAGCTACGCCTCGCAACCTGGTCCCTGTACCTGGTAAGCCACGCCACGCAACCTGGTCCCTGTACGTGGTAAGCCACGCCTCGCATCCTGCCTCCTGTACATGGTAAGCCACGCCACACTTGGCAACAACTGTTTGGGGTCCTGCTGCTTGTGTGACGTACGTGGTGTGTGAGGGATTTTCTTGTCCAGGTTCAGCAGCGGTGGGTGGAACGCAATTCATTCCAGGTCCGACGACGCCAATTTAAGGTTAGGCACAAGTGAGGAACGCCTCGCGACCTGGACATTTGTCCTAGATTGGGAAGGTAAGCTCATACAAGTTAATATGTCTTGAAGGTTAACATAATGTAATGGAGTAGTCACACCGAAGAGGCTCCTTAGCCACTGTAATGAGGTAGTGTCACTGTGACCAGAGGATGTGCAATTATCAGGGTAAGGCGTGTGATCATCAGGGTGAGGTGGTGTGTGATCATCAGGGTGAGATGGTGTGTGATCATCGGGGTGATGTGGTGTGTGATCATCGGGGTGAGGTGGTGTGTGATCATCAGGGTGAGGTGGTGTGTGATCATCAGGGTGAGATGGTGTGTGATCATCAGGGTGAGGTGGTGTGTGATCATCAGGGTGAGATGGTGTGTGATCATCAGGGTGATGTGGTGTGTGATCATCAGGGTGAGATGGTGTGTGATCATCAGGGTGAGGTGGTGTGTGATCATCAGGGTGAGATGGTGTGTGATCATCAGAGTGAGGTGGTGTGTGATCATCAGGGTGAGGTGGTGTGTGATCATCAGGGTGAGGTGGTGTGTGATCATCAAGGTAAGGTGGCGTGTGATCATCAAGGTAAGGTGGCGTGTGATCATCAAGGTAAGGTGGCGTGTGATCATCAAGGTAAGGTGGCGTGTGATCATCAGGGTGAGGTGGTGTGTGATCATCAGGGTGAGGTGGTGTGTGATCATCAGGGTGAGGAGGTGTGTGATCATCAGGGTGAGGAGGTGTGTGATCATCAGGGTGAGGAGGTGTGTGATCATCAGGGTGAGGAGGTGGGTGATCATCAGGGTGAGGAGGTGGGTGATCATCAGGGTGAGGAGGTGGGTGATCATCAGGGTGAGGAGGTGGGTGATCATCAGGGTGAGGTGGTGTGTGATCATCAGGGTGAGATGGTGTGTGATCATGGGGTGAGGTGGCGTGTGATGATCAGGGTGAGGTGGCGTGTGATCATCAGGGTGAGGTGGCGTGTGATCATCAGGATGAGGTGGCGTGTGATCATCAGGGTGAGGTGGCGTGTGATCATCGGGGTGAGGTGGCGTGTGATCATCAGGTTGAGGTGGTGTGTGATCATCGGGATGAAGTGGTGTGTGATCATCAGGGTGAGGTGGTGTGTGATCATCAGGGTGAGGTGGTGTGTGATCATCAGGGTGAGGTGGTGTGTGATCATCAGGGTGAGATGGTGTGTGATCATCAGGGTGAGATGGTGTGTGATCATCAGGGTGAGGTGGTGTGTGATCATCAGGGTGAGGTGGTGTGTGATCATCAGGGTGAGGTGGTGTGTGATCATCAGGGTGAGGTGGTGTGTGATCATCAGGGTGAGGTGGTGTGTGATCATCAGGGTGAGGTGGTGTGTGATCATCAGGGTGAGGTGGTGTGTGATCATCAGGGTGAGGTGGTGTGTGATCATCAGGGTGAGGTGGTGTGTGATCATCAGGGTGAGGTGGTGTGTGATCATCAGGGTGAGGTGGTGTGTGATCATCAGGGTGAGGTGGTGTGTGATCATCAGGGTGAGGTGGTGTGTGATCATCAGGGTGAGGTGGTGTGTGATCATCAGGGTGAGGTGGTGTGTGATCATCAGGGTGAGGTGGTGTGTGATCATCAGGGTGAGATGGTGTGTGATCATCAGGGTGAGGTGGCGTGTGATCATCAGGGTGAGGTGGCGTGTGATCATCAGGGTGAGGTGGCGTGTGATCATCAGGGTGAGGTGGCGTGTGATCATCAGGGTGAGGTGGCGTGTGATCATCAGGGTGAGGTGGAGTGTGATCATCGGGTGAGGTGGTGTGTGATCATCAGGGTGAGGTGGTGTGTGATCACCAGGGTGAGGTGGTGTGTGATCACCAGGGTGAGGTGGTGTGTGATCATCAGGGTGAGGTGGTGTGTGATCATCAGGGTGAGGTGGTGTGTGATCATCAGGGTGAGGTGGTGTGTGATCATCAGGGTGAGGTGGTGTGTGATCATCAGGGTGAGGTGGTGTGTGATCATCAGGGTGAGGTGGTGTGTGATCATCAGGGTGAGGTGGTGTGTGATCATCAGGGTGAGGTGGTGTGTGATCATCAGGGTGAGGTGGCGTGTGATCATCAGGGTGAGGTGGCGTGTGATCATCAGGGTGAGGTGGTGTGTGATCATCAGGGTGAGATGGTGTGTGATCATCAGGGTGAGGTGGCGTGTGATCATCAGGGTGAGGTGGCGTGTGATCATCAGGGTGAGGTGGTGTGTGATCAAGGGTGAGGTGGCGTGTGATCAAGGTGAGGTGGCGTGTGATCATCAGGGTGAGGTGGCGTGTGATCATCAGGGTGTGGTGGTGTGATCATCAGGGTGAGGTGGCGTGTGATCATCAAGGTGAGGTGGCGTGTGATCATCGGGGTGAGGTGGCGTGTGATCATCGGGGTGAGGTGGCGTGTGATCATCAAGGTGTGGTGGTGTATGATCAAGGTGTGGTGGCGTGTGATCATGAGGGTGAGGTGGCGTGTGATCATAAAGGTGAGGTGGCGTGTGATCATCAAGGTGTGGTGGTGTATGATCAAGGTGAGGTGGTGTGTGATCATCGAGGTGGTGTGTGATCATCGAGGTGGTGTGTGATCATCAAGGTGAGGTGGTGTGTGATCATCAGGGTGAGGTGGCGTGTGATCATCAGGGTGAGGTGGTGTGTGATCAAGGTAAGGTGGCGTGTGATCATCAAGGTGAGGTGGCGTGTGATCATCAAGGTGAGGTGGCGTGTGATCATCAAGGTGTGGTGGTGTACGATCAAGGTGTGGTGGCGTGTGATCATCAAGGTGTGGTGGTGTATGATCAAGGTGAGGTGGCGTGTGATCATCGGGGTGAGGTGGCGTGTGATCATCAAGGTGTGGTGGCGTGTGATCATCAAGGTGTGGTGGTGTATGATCAAGGTGAGGTGGTGTATGATCAAGGTAAGGTGGCGTGTGATCATCAAGGTGAGGTGGCGTGTGATCATCGGGGTGAGGTGGCGTGTGATCATCAAGGTGAGGTGGCGTGTGATCATCAAGGTGAGGTGGCGTGTGATGAGAGCCGGGTTAACAGTCAGGGAGGGGTTATGGTCGCGCCAAAGGAGCGTGGCGTCTGTGCGCTTCGTTGTACTGAGGACATTCTGTACAACTGTCTGTTGTTGCAGACGCGGCGCTGATGCGGACGCGGTCAGCGTCTGGCGGTCTGCTGCCCAACCCACGCGTGGTGAGCCTGGTGTCCCAGGAGGCGCCCACCGCCCAGCCCACACAACACAACCTCCTCATCATGCAGCTGGGACAGTTCATAGACCACGACATGATAGTCGTTCCCGTCGTCAAACGTAGAGGTAAGATCGTATTGAAATTTGTGTACTTGATATGGAATATGGCAACCCTACCTCCCTCCCACACGCATACCAAGCTGATTGCTGAACTACTGTAGATTCTTCAACCATGTCATTGCCAGTAAAGGAGACAGATTATGGACAGAATATAGTTTTCTCCCATTTTGATAACATTATTGATTTGTTTTGCTTCGACAGTTTTTCACAAGCAACGGTATTGACCAGCTTGTGGAATATGTAAACTTTGTCTAACCCAGTTAACGAAAGTGTCTCATGCAGTAGTAAATCAACTTGAATATTGTCATAGTATTGAAGTTGACATGGGTATAAACACTAAGGGATGAGACGTTAAGTAGAAGGTAGTATGCAAGTGACAAAGTAGATTATCAGCCACACCATTCCCGACCAGTTAAGCTACTGTAACCATGTATTGTACCCATTGTGCGCGCGCTCTACCTCCCATCATCTACGCTACGTACCTTTCACCCACACTGTCAATGAAATTCTTTGTATGTTCAGAGATTGCAAAGTCTGAATAAAAAATCATTTTCTCCGGTTGAGTAAGATAGTAAGTTTTTGGACATGGTGGTAGTGGTGGTTGCCATCCAGTCGCGACGTGGCCCCACGAACCACCTGGGATGTTGCCACCTGTGACTTGGGATGTTGCCACCTGTGACCTGGGCTGTTGCACCGCAGGTTCAAAGGAGTCGAGGGTGTGTGAGGAGTGCGAGTCGTGGCGAGAGCCTCAGTGCGCACCCATCCCCATACCTGAGGACGACCCACACCTTCGCTCGCACCAGTACTACACTGGCCAGCGGAGGTGCCTCCCCCTCACCAGGTAAGGTCGTACAGACATGGTCAACTATAACCACTCGTACTTTACTGATAGGTGGATAACACCCGCTCAGCGTACAGTTGTGGACATGATACAGACGTCCAACTGACACTCGTCTGGCATGTTTGGATGAAAAAGTTGCATGAGCCACTGTATCCTGAAAGTATTTATGCTAAAAAACATTATCTCTGGCAATTTAACCCTTGCTCTTCTCTGTCTGCGAAAGACGTGTATTATGGTTTCATTATGTCAAGTTGAGGAGGATAGTGAGTGTGGTAACGTGATGGTACGTGATGCTCACCCTGGTGTGGGAGGTGATCATGCTACCAGTGTTCTTCTTCCTGCAGGAGTGGCGGTGTTGGGGGTCGGGACGCCCTGGCCCGGCTCACCATAGATCAGGTCAACATCAATACCGCATTCCTCGACCTCTCTACGGTAAGGACGCACACCTCATCTGTAAGTTGTTTACAGTTCACACTCGCTGAGACGGGCCTCCGTGGTGTAGTAGTTAGCGTTACTGACCATGGGTCGACACAGGCCCGCCTGGGTTCAAATTTTGGGTGCGACAGTCGACTCTCGCCCAACACAAGTGTTCATCCTCCTCCATGGCACTGGTCTTTAAATGGGTTCCTGGCTTAGGCTGGTGTCACACAGGTGTAATGACGTGTTACATGTATATAATGTTGAGAGACGGGGCAACACAAGTGCAAAGCTGTCACCCCATAACACACAATGGTGGGTTAATTTAGTACATTTATCCTCGTAGAATAAGAGAACAGTTTGATATTTAGCATTACCTGAGCTGGACAAGTAGAGGTCATTAAAAGAAGGCAGGGGGGAAAAAAGTCCATACAGTAAACCAGTTGGACTAGTCTTAAAGTACGCCACTCATCATACACAGGACACACACAGTGCTGTATACTTTTTCTACATCAGAAATATTGAAGCAAAGTATCAAGACCAATCTGTTGAGACTACTAGGTACACAAGACAAGAGGATAAAAGTAATGAATCAGCAGAGAATAAACTTTTAGGAAAATTATCTGAAATGAACAATAATGAAAAATTTTGTTTGAAGGAGGAAGTACAGTAACTGTTGAAATGAATCAAAGATCGCGAATGATATGAAATAAGAGAAACTTAGATATTTGAAATAGCATGTGTGAGATTTTTAGGTGTTTGTTGCATATAAGGAGATGGCGGCAGGACTAGCCCTGTAGTTCCATTTTGATGAGACAAAATGCAATCTGGGGTGCAAACGTGAAAGGTGCAAGATGGTTCGGGACATGTCTTTAAACCACCAGAGTCGGGACTGTGGTACCCTCTGGACGGCTGGTGTCAATATGTTGATGTTACGACCCTGAGGGATGACGGTGTGGCCTTTTATCTGCACTTCTGAGCCAGGGAAGGACACCATACTCGAAGGTTGTCATTTGGAACGTGTTTATACTTTCAAACCGCTCGGCCCCTGGCGTGTGGTACTGTCCATACTGGAGGCTGAAAGACTTTCTGGGTTTGTTTTCACAGTTTTAGTCAACTCGAGACACTAGTGGTCTGGATGATGTGTGTATCTAATTCTGGTCTTTTGAATCATTCATATAAAGGTTACCCCTTCATTCTCATTTTCTGTGCTTACAAACTCTCCCAAAGAAACTTTTTTTTTTATTAACGATGAATAACGATACACTGCTTATGTCTATAGGTTTAATTAACGATACACTGCTTATGTATGTAGGTTTTTAATTAACGATACAGTGCTTGTGTGTAGGTTAATGATGAACGATACACTGCTTGTGTGTGTAGGTTTCCTGTCCTGGGCTGTACAGTTAACACCGATCTCTGGTGTCGTCTCAGGTGTACGGGAGTGACGAGTGCCGGGTGCAGGCCCTCCGCCTCCACAACGAAGGACTGATGACCGAGGCGCTCACAGGCTTCCTCCCCATGGAGGACGGACAGCACTTTGAGGAATGTCGCTCACACCAGAAGAAGTGCTTTATCGCTGGTGACGACAGGTGGGTAGGGCACCTGGGATCTGGACGTGGGACCTGAGTTGACCTGGGATCATTTCACAGCTCCCACGATTGTTATGGATGATTTTGCTGGGAATTGACCGTACTTTATATTAAATCCAACTGTGGATGATGACGTAGTCTATCCTCCTCCCTAAATACCGTCACGTAACTCACTCGTCCCCCTCCTTGTGTGCAGGTGTAACGAGCACTTGGGATTGTTGGCGATACACATGATATTCTTCCGCGAGCACAACCGTCTGGCCAAGCAGCTGTCGCGCCTCAACCCTCACTGGGACGACGAGAGGATCTTCCAGGTACCACGTCCGGCCGGAGTTGTGCTCCACCACAGCAAGTGGGGCTACCCTCCCACACCTGCCACGCTGGAGTAAACACGGCTCAGCCAGCGAAGGGGAAAAAAGAACCATCTCTATTGTTTTATTTTGCTGAAATTATGCTGGGACTAAAGAGAAAATTTATACCAATTTTGATAGCCATTATCTACCCATATGTATAACTTTATCTCTTAACTGTCTGTCTCAATGATCCAACACAGTCGTGTGCGTGGGATAAGGAGAGGACAATGTAGTAAAGAATTTGACAATCATAAATCCCAGAAGGTATCATAACTTTGCTGTGTGAGGTTGTAGTTATAACCAGATACATCGCATGTCCTCCCCTGGCATGAATACAAACTACTGTCATTACCATCTTCATACACTGACATCATCCAATGGTTGATTGAAATTCTATTTATTTTCTCTGCACGCAGGAAGCACGACGGATCAACATAGCGCAGTACCAGCACATCCTGTACAGCGAATACCTGCCCGTGCTGCTGGGCACGGCCAAGGTGGCAGAATACCGCCTCTCCCCAGAGAAGTCAGGATACTATAAGGTACATCACACACACACACACGGGGGGGACGCACGCCTTGTCATTGTCACTCTCGTACTTTCCAACTCTACTTTCTCCCAGACGCTGCGGAACTTTCTCTTGGATTCTCTGGGTACTTTCCTTGGTTTATTTAGCTTAACTTTGGGTCTTCTAAGCTTCCTTGTCATTCATTACGTCTTGGCTTTCTTTCTGGGAGTCGGCCTCTCTCTAAGTGTCTTGGGCTTCGTTTTTCTCGAGGGGTTCTGGCGATTATTGCATCTTAGATTTCGGTTTGAAAAGCCCGAAGTTTGTTTCTTCGTCGACATTTGACAGCTGCTGCAGCTTTTCTTTTCCCCCAACATTGTGTATTCATGCTGGCCTCACAACACCTGGTGTAGTGTCATCATACCGCACATCAAGGATCAGTCGTGACAGATACATACATCTTGATGCTGGCTACCTTCACTCGGATATTCCAATTTCTGCTCAATATTTAATATTGTCGTCTGGTGCTCTGTACCCTGAGCAGGAGAACTTAAATATCTGGATGTTTCCAGACGTATTCTGAAACCTTGACTGGTAAACCTGGCCAGTGAAGACCACGTAGAATTTTTTTGTAACAATTTGATATGTCAATAGATATATATCTATTAGCGACTCTAGTCTATAAAGGTCTCCGGCAGTGTCATATACAGTACACTATAGTCTTACAGAAGATCGGGCTTGAGTGTTACAAATCAAAATTGTCTCTGAACTGTCGTGAGCCACCGCAGGAGGAGGAGAAGGGTATGGTACACTGGTGCTAGTACATCTGGTCATGTTAACCACGGTAGAGTAACCAACATAGTTTGAGGTAACGAGTTAACGGCATTTCCCTCCTATAACTACCGTGACCTGGCGAGAGTGTGTGCCTCTTCCCCAGGGTTATGACGACAGGGTGAACCCAGGGGGTGTTGAACGAGTTCGCGACGGCCGCCTTCAGAGTCGGACACACGATGGTTCCCGAGGACCTCCTGCTGCTGGACTCTTACTACATGCCAGAGGCTACCATCCCCCTCGTCCACACCTTCCATAACTCCACAATGGCATTCCTGGTAAGACGGGGAGGGGGAAGCGGCGGGTTCGAGGGAGGGAGAGCTGGGCTGGCTGATGGAGGTGACAGCCCAAACCCTCCATCACTTTTCCCCTGCCGCTTGTAATACCTGCCCGACTCTCCTGATGAAGAGGAGAGGGAGGAAGGAAATGGGAAGATAGGGCGGGTGAGAGTTTAGGGGCAGGGGGTCTAGCTACATGGCAGCTGGTCCTTCCTCCCCGCTGACTGTCCGTAGCCAACACGGGTAACCGTCCACACCCGGCACAATGCCTCTGTGGTGAGGTGCAGGTCAGGGGAGGAGGAGGTTAGAAATATATGGCAACGTGGGATGATCGTAAACATACACAACCACCTTATGAATATCTCTTACAATGCTTAGATGGTGTTCATTACTCGAGTACTACAGTTAGCCGTACTGTCTGTCTCATCCAGCAGCCGAGATTCATTCTACGGCGCGGGCGGACGGCCCTCAGTTCTCCCAGCTGTTCATCTCCCGTCTGGTTGGTTGGTAAAGTAACAGGGTGCCTCTTGGGTTGAGGTAAAGCATCGCACTTTTCAGAAGCCATCAGGCACCTTTTAACTCTGGGTCCCCAAAAGGAACACTGCTTTCACTACCAGGTCTAACGAGACTTATCTGTTGGCTGGAAAGTTATTTCACATTATAATTTTTCTGGTCGCTGAGAAATAATGCGAGTAATTTAATGGTCCACATCGAAAAAGTTAATTCCTGATGACGAAGGTTAAAGACTCGTCTACACCTTGTGTATACACTCGATCTACTGTGTAGTGATACTTGAAATTATGGCAGAGAACGCGCACACGTACAGCTAGACGCACACGCGAGCATACACAAGATATGAACGCATATGTGCATGACCTTAACCCCCAACTGTCTGTCCTCCTGCAGCCAGGGATGTGCGACAAGGTGATGCGGGGTCTGGTAGGGACGAGGCTGCGTCCCGTCGACCTGACGCTAGTGGCAGCCATCCTGGACAAACTGTTTAAGGGCCAGCAAATCCCAGGCCAGGACCTCTTTGCCAGGAACATCGCTAGAGGTAGGTGAGCAGGGGGAGGGATGCACGAGGTCAGCATGGAGGAGGAGGAGGAGGGATGCACGAAGTCAGCATGGAGGAGGAGGAGGGATACACGAAGTCAGCATGGAGGAGGAGGAGGGATGCACGAAGTCAGCATGGAGGAGGAGGGATGTACGAGTGGTGTGTGTGTGTGTTAGTGGGAGTGTGACTGCCCAGGCGGCAGTACAGGACTTGTGTGTGGTGTGGTTTCATAATGGACCAATTTATGGCTTTGTTCTAGACTTGACGGGATGAATGTTATGTAGTTCATGATTCTGTGGTTTGTTTTCGTGGTAGGACGGTGCGAGCCAGCTTGGTAAGCTGGCTCGCCTGTGGTCATCTTCCTGATGATGAGGACATGGATTCTAGGAAGGTACATTGTCATTACATTATGATCTGTATTGGTAGGTCTAGTTTCCCATGGTAACGGCAGGGGTAGTAAACCATACTTCGTATTTAGGTAATGAAGAGATACTTATTTTTCGTCTGCAGGTAATGGAAGAAAGAGATGGTAGATTACATCTCGTATTCAAGTGATCTTTATAAACCTCATTTTTCTTGTGCTATATTCATATCACTGAAATCCTTGACACAAATATTGCTATTTGACAAAAGAGATTAATAAATTTCAGCTGGGAATATGATGCAATGTATGTGACGTGATCATAAGACAGTGTATGAGACAACCATTAGTTAAGGTACGAGACAAACTGTTGAAAATTTCATAGTATGGGAAGTAGTTACAGCAATGACCATCTTGTCCTTCGCAAAAATAATGCTTTCAGATTATTTCCTGAAGGAGGGTATGTGACTTTTCTGTTGCAGGTTGAGAACTGGTTTCCGAATAACGTTGGTGTAATTTATACTTGTGCTGAAAAAACGCTTAACCTGACAGAAATCTTTGCCCATCAGTGTCGGGACATCTCGAGCTCTTGTCTCATGATCTTTATATGGATTTACCCTTGACAGTGAGGAGGGCTAAGGGGTGTGGAAGGGAAATGCGTCCTTCGTTTTGAAAGGCCAGATAATTTACGAACCTAATGAAATGTTCATAGAATGAGGTTTGATTACAATTGATGTATATCATGAACTCGACTTTTCCCCATTTGTTATCCCTGTGTTTGAGGGAGACTGATCCAGACGGGATAAGCAAAGCTGTATATTCGTTCCCGGATATGTAACCAGGTAAGGTAGGGGACAAAACGTATAACCAGTGTCTTCCTTTCCCAGGTCGTGATCACAGTATTCCTGCGTACGTCAAGTACCGGGCGGCGTGTGGCGAGGGCCCCACAGCCACATTCGATGACCTCCTTCAAGTTATGACCCAGCAGACCGTGGCGGCGCTCCGGAAGGCTTACTCCCACGTCGAGGATGTAGACCTCTACACTGGTGGCCTGGTGAGGGTGCTAGGGCTGTGCCCGGGTTGTGGTGGCTGTACTGCAGGGTTAGGTGGACAACATAGATGACATAGTGGCCTGGTGAGGGTGCTAGGGCTATGCCCGCGTTGTGGTGGCTGTGCTGCAGGGGTAGGTGGACAGAGGTCACATTTTGTGTTGACCACCTCTCTGCCTCGATGAAGTCAGTAACGTAGGGTAGAAAAGGTCAGCATTAACACCATCTGGGTAGCTGATGCATTACAACGAACAATCTTTAGGTTATGAAAATTGTAGCACCTCAAACGACGTCTGTACTATCTCCAACGACGTCTGTACTATCTCTACGTCTGTACTCCCTCTAACAACGTCTGTACTCATTACTATTAGAATAGGATAAGTGGTAGTTACTCATTTATGCAGTCATGAACACTTGGTCCTCACCAGGCTGAGCAACCGGTGGCTGGCGGGTTGGTGGGGCCTACGTTCGCCTGTATCATCGCCTACCAGTTCCTCAACTCCAGACGTGGCGACAGGTTCTGGTGAGTACTTCAGCGAAGTCCGGCCACGCCAGAGGGGTTACAACCTGCCTCGTGACGAGGCGCTCATCCAGTGTGGGTGTTGGTAGATGTAGATGCATCATTTGCAGAACCGAGACTTCAGGTATAGTCCAGGGAAGCAGACAGCAGTCGCCCAGGGCGGTACTACCGTCCTGGGTGAGGAGCGTTGCAGTGGTGGCCGGAACCGTCTTATACTCTCATGTCAACATTGCTGGTCTTACTTTGTCTCATCAAAACTGGACGACTAGGCTAGTCCAGCCATCTCCTTTCTTGCAACATACACCTACTCAAATTTATTTATCTTCACGTAATTCCACTTGCCATCTCCTGTCTCCACTACAGTCTTTTCTAAGTAATCATGATAGACCAAATCTATGGTCCTTCGTCCGCGGCATCATAGGATGTTAAGAATTTGAGTTTCCCGTCTGGCTCTCCTGCTACTTAGAGGGAGGGCCCTGCTAGCGGTAGCACTGGCTCATTCCGTCACCTCTCCCCGTGTGTTAGACCTTCCTCTTTGTTCACTATACCAACACTCGTGGGGTCTCTTCTCATAACCTATCTGCTGTTGAACACCATCTGTCTCGTACCTCTCATTCTTCTCCAGGGACAAGTTTCTAAAATGTTCATCAGCCACTTTTTCATATCCAACTATAACCTCCACTTCACGATTACGGCTCACTGGTGGTGTGTCTGCATCTTCCAACGTCAATACACATGTTGAGCGCCTCGAGGAACACGAGTCTTCCAACTTTGTAGGTCAATGTCTGTCTCCCACCTACCACACTTTTCCTTTATTTCGCCAATGGTTCTAATTCTACAAGTTTTATATTTTTCTTCGACTGTAAACTCCTGCCTTGAGACTGTGGCATCGTCTCTCCCGCAAGCCGAGATCCTGTACTTGATATAAGCTTTCACCATAGGAAAGGGTTGAATTCCACCTTTATGGGTGGTGGAGGATTAAAGACTTTAAGTTCTCCATTCTCGGTAACCTGGAGCAAATAGTTTCCCAGTCTACCCATATTCCTGACCACTGTGACCACTACCCTAATATTATGGATTTGTTACCTACTACTTAATCCTACGCGCTGTAACTCCACAATCTCGTCCCAGTTGGTTCATCTGACCACACTCGTGAATATATTTTAACAGCACTTCCCCTTCCAGCAGCCCTTTATAAACGTAAATATAAGCACCTCGCCAAAGCTGACTTGAATAACTCGTGAAGTTCTTTTTACTTGGGTAAGTCTCTTATGTGGAGATGTTTGTCTCCGCCAAACGCATAGCAGATGTTATTGTTGCGGGAATGGAAGCATTTATCCCCTCTTCCTCCAAGACGACCTCTGCATCCAATCCATGGTTCAGCCGTTCCTGTTTTGAGGCCATTCAGGCAAGGGATCAGGCATATCGGGCTTGGAAAAACTTGCTTCTTGTGACTCCCATTCAGCTTTTATCATTGCCCGTGATCGCTACAAGCATGTTATGTGAGGCGAAGTGTTCCATTATTTAAAGGAAGTGCGATAATCTCTCCTCGTCATCCATTCACAAAGTCTTTCTGGTCTGTAGCTAAGGGCATCTCTTAACTTCAGTCACTCTACCTTTACTTCACTTTTCCGTTTGACGGCACTATAGCTGTCTCTCCCATTGACAAAGCAACGCTTTTTCTCGTGTCTCCTCTAAGTCCACATTGGATAACTAACATTGCTTCACCCCCTGATGCTCTTATCAATCCTGTGCACCTAACTGTAAAATCTTTTCGAATTGTTAGAATAGCGCTTCCCTCTCTGGACACAAGCAAGGCTTATGGTCCTGATGGCATCCATCCCCGTGTACTGAAAGAATGTACCTCTGAACTTGCACCTGTGCTTGCTCGTCTGTTCCGTTTCTTCTTGGAAGGATGCGTTGATACATCCCCTCCCTATGAAGGGTGACCGTTCTAGCCCCTCTAACTATCGTCCTGTTGCTTTGATAGCTACCATTTCCAAAGTCTCTGAATCCCTCCTCAACTCCCTTATCTTTAAACACTTCGAACATCAGTCCTTCCTGATCACCAGTATAGCTTCCGTGAGGCGAGATCCATTGGTAATATTCTTTCCTATCTTACTAATGTCTGGTCATCATCCCTGGAAGATTTTGGGAAGTCATGTGTAGTTGCCCTTGACATACCTAAGGTTTTTGACAGGGTGTGGCATCGGAGTCTCATCTCTGAGCTCGCCTCTTTAGGTTTCCCTCCCTCTATCTCTGTGGTGGTTGATGGATCAGCCTCTCCCCGTTCTCCATTAACGATGGTGTCCGTCAACGTTGTCCTGTCCCCTGCACTTTTTCTCCAAATATTTACATCCACAAATAACCAAATGCACTCATACACTGACGACTCAACACTGCATTACTCCACATCCTTCAATCCTTCTCTTCTCTCACTCCATCTGCATCTCATCTTGGCACAACTTCCTCAATAAACTCTGACTTCGACAGGATATCTCGGTGGGATGAATGACATCTGGTTAAGTTTCATGTCTCCAAGACCCAGTTTCTACCTATCTCTCTCTCGAAAATTCCTCAACTATTGTTTCTCCTTTGACGGTTCCGTAGTTCCACCTCTTGTTAAACATACTTTGTATTACTGTAACATCTACTCTTTCTTGGAAACCCCACATTACGGAAATAGTTAAGTCTGCCTCTAAGAGACTGGGTGTCCTGGTTAGATGTTGAAATTTTTCTTCTGAACAGTTGCTCCGTTAATACTAGGGATTGATTCGTCCTTGTATGGAGTACTGCTCTCACGTCTAGGATGGTCCCAGCTCTGCATCCTTATTTGACAGAGTTAATGTCAAAAGCGATCAGACGTAAACTCCAAGTTTAACTACAAAACTTTTCTTCTAAAGGTATCACTTTGATTTTCGCTCCCGAGAGCTGGCTGCTTGTGTGCCCCCACCACTAGCTAGGCCACACAATACTTGGCAGGCTGCTGCGTCACATGGTTACTGTGCGGCCGTCGGCAACTCAATGGTGGGCCGTTTTGACAACTTTCTTTCCCTACCCATCGAAGCTTTGGAACTCATGATTTCTCGTATCTTTCCCAGTAACTATGACCTGGCATATTTCAAAAGACGGGTATTTCACTTTTTCCAAAATTTTTGAATACTTTCCCTTATCTCTCTTATTCCGTTTCATTATCATATCCATATTTCAGTTAAGGCCTGTCTTTGATGTGGAATTTAGTGCGTGACTGAAGCCTGCAAAGTAAGGAAAAAAATGAGAGGTTTAAGGGGGAAGTATTTAAGGTAAGAGAAAAGACGTTTCACTGCATTAGTAGGACCTTGTAGTGCATAGAAAGTAATTATGTACTTCATCTTACTACTCAGGTACGAAAATGCTGACAATGGTCTGACGTTCGCCCAGTTGAACGCCATTCGTAGCTCTGCCACCTTCTCTCGCCTCCTGTGTGAGAACATGGACGAAGAAGACGGTCGAATGCCACCCAAGATATTCTTCCTTCCGTCCAAGAGAGAGTAAGTCTGCCAGAGACGAGAGTCTCATCTTCCACGACCAATCATTTCCCTCTTTCTCCTCACCTCCCCTCCCCCCTCTGAGAGTACCGGCTCGTACTGACCGCCTGGATAATTGTTCTTATCTGCCATCTGGAATGTTTTCCCTGAGGTCATCTGAGGACGAGATATTACGGTCTGTTACCAGAGAGTGTATGTCACCCACATCCCCTTTTCCGTTTCCATATAGAGTCCTTCTTTTCCTCTTCCCTTCATCCATCATGTCAGACGTGGGGTCGTCTAGGTGTTAGCCACACAGTGGTGGTGATACAAGTGTATACTGCATGATGATGGGGAACACTTGCCTTACACTGGGGTCAACTGTTCATGTTCTTGATGGTCAAACGGTGGTTAAGGTACAAGTCTCCTACTGCCACAGCAGAAGTCTCTTGTTAAATTTGTGTTCTTCATCTTGTCAGGCAGGTTGATGCCTGGATGTGACATCCTTAATTTTGTCATTGTCTTCGTCGATAATTTATTGTATGGTTAACAATTGTATCATTGTATCTTGTACAGACATGATTAGTGATTCGATGTAGTTCATCAAATTTCCTCATCACCAAATGGTGACGTGTATCACCGGGCAGGAACTCGCTGCAGCTGTGTGACCGGCTGCCCTCGGTGGACCTGAGCCCCTGGCAGGAGCAGCAGTTCCCGCTGGAGGTGGAGTGTAGCTTCCAGGGCCAGCTACACCCTCCCAACAGATACGTCCACGTCTCCAAGTGTCTCGTCTGCCTCTGCCTCTCCCACGGACAGGTAGGTCTCCTCCTCACTGTCATGTTTCCTCAACGCCCAAATGACGTGTGTACAGTTTCCTTTGGAAGGTTGACGAGCCGTTACTGTGCTCCTCTCGTGGTGGTTAGCGCATCCGTCCCTCAACACGCTGGTCATCCTCGCCCAACAATCGTCCATGTCGCTGCTCATTGTTAGTATTCGTCCTGTGGCTTCAGTGAAGCCAGTAATCACTGTGCTCCCATCCATGTGGCTCGTAGGAATGAAATCCTCCACATCGTTCCAGATGCAGTATGTCTCCACTCATCCAAGCTGGTTGTCATCCATGCTGGTCCTCCTTCACTGTACTGGTCGTATACCGGTGTGTCCCCGTCAGCCTCGCCCTTCGTCGCAAGCTTGGTCGTGCCTCCTTACAGCCATTCTGCCCTGGTCTCTATAACGCATCCCCTTCACTTTGACACACACACACCCACACACACACACACACACGCCGGAGTTGCATTCAGGTTTATAGAGAAGGAAATATTCAGCCAGCTATTCACATTCTACATAAAGCCAAAGCCAGAATATCCTTGCCATGTTTGGTTTAGTTGCCACACCTAAAGAAGCAAGAGACAGAGAAGCACCAGATGAGGACAGAAAAGATGTTACCATGATTAGGAGAATTGTGTCGCAGGGAAAGGCTGGAGTTCTAGATCTGGCCACCACAGACCAGAGAAGAGCGAGGGGTGACTGGGTCACTACCTTTCAAGTTTTTTTTTTTTTAAACGTATTGATGACGTAGACAATGAACACTTCTTGCAGAGGTGTAGGGAGAGAGCAACTAGAGGACACGTAAAACTACGTAAGAAACATAAGAGATGTGGTGTGGTTTTAGTAAGAGTGGTGGATAAATCTATTACAATGAGGCATGGTTAATGCAGACTATCCAGGCAGCAATATATCGAAGCATACGAGATGGAGCAACACAGGTGTAAGACTCCCTCCCCGTGCAGTACAAATGGGTAATTACAGCAAAACATGCACCCCTTACAGATGGCACGCATCTCATGATATGGGATGTCTAATGTAGTGACAGACTGGGAGAATGAGTTTTCATGGAGTGGAGACACCAGCAGTTCGTGTATACAAGGGATTATTTCATGTATCGTGTGTCTGTACATGCTAGATATCAGTTTCTTTCTAGATCTTGTTTCTATTGTGAATATCATATGATATACTATTCAACGCTATTCTGGGCACATAACTTTACCACTGGAGTAAAATTGAACACAAAACAGGAGATGTAATCCTGAAGACTGCACAAGAGTAAAGAATTTCTATCAGAACTTAGATTTGTAAATTGAGTTCATTACCCACGACATTGATGGTGGTTGTGGAAGGTTTTGCGTGGTTTACACCGTAGCAGTAGGAACATAGGTACCGTAGCCTGACCTGCAGAGGGAAGGGTAGAGTTGTGTGGCTCAGTGATAGATGGCAAGAGCAGAGATGTGTACCGTGGTAGTGGTTAGGATAGGTTGACCCCTGAGCCAGCCAGCAGTTGAAGAATGAGAGAGAAGCGAGGAAATAAACACCAGGATGAGCAAACAAGAACAAAGATAACCTGAAAAGAAGACCAAAACAGATTGGAAATAATCCAATATTCGAGTCTTGGATCCATCAAGAATAGATTGTCAGAGCAGCTCATGAGGGCGAGCAATTTACAGAGTTGAGGAGGAGTTCGACAGTTGTACAAGTGTTTTCCCAGTGAAGGTTCACTGTAACCCCTACACAAGTGCAGTGAAACGGAGGAGGTCGTCTTGGAAAGCATTAAAGTTGCCAGAAGAAAATCACTCCAGAGGCCTCACTCGTATAAGGCTCAGAGTCTTAATAGTTTCCACACATGAAATGAGTCATGTCAACACGCTTGACGGCACACTGTCATGATGTACTGGCTGAAGAAACGTAAAGTGTCAGGGAAGACGAATGAAAAATAGTAACAAAGACTGATGAATCTGATGATAGTGGGAAAATCATAACCACGTACGTGGAGAGGACTCATCATGATCATCATCAAGGGCTAAGATGATGCTGGGTAAGATCGTGTGCATCAAACCTACAACACTAATGTGGATGTGAACTCAGGTTTAGGCGAGAGAGGCTGGGTGGACTCTCTCTCTCTCTCTCTCTCTCTCTCTCTCTCTCTCTCTCTCTCTCTCTCTCTCTCTCTCTCTCTCTCGTGAAATATAAGTAGGTATTTAACACACACACACACACACACAGTCTCGCAAGGCCACCAACCTGGCTACCGCCTTCCTTCCCTCCACGTCATCTGTCGTCACACCTGACAGTCTGGTTTAACCTTGCAACATTTTGGTGGAATGTTTTCTTTTTAATCGATGTCTGGGAAGTTCATTACACAACAGGTCCATCAATGAATAGCTGGGCCACAACTGTCATATTGACAGCTTAATGCATTTGTAAAACAAATTATAAATTTTAACGATCTCTATCGCTATATATATATATATATATATATATATATATATATATATATATATATATATATTACATAATGTATATGTAAAGAAAAATAAAATTAATTTCTAAGAATTTCTAATGTGTATTAAGAGCGTGGGATCGCCTTAGATGCTCCAGTACTTGGCTTATAAGCTTAACCCTGTAATCCAATCCCTTGCAAGTTATGTTTCTTCCCCTCTCACGGTCGTGCTTGCTACCCTTCTCACAGATTCCATTCAAATCCTAACGGTACGAGCTCAATCTTAGACATAATTCACAACCCGAATATTTATAAGAAAATGTCTAAATATTGCATGAAGTTAATGGTCACTTATGATAGTACGATTATTCGTATACAGTGTACTTACTATGTGTGACGGTAACTTGTGTGTTTCAGATGCGATGCAAGCCTCACCTGACAGGATGTAAACACTCGGATAATGACGAGTACTGCAGGCTCTTGTGTTGAGAACCTGGTCAACAGATGGCGTTACTACACTGCAGACACTCCCAACAGATGACGCTAGTGATGCGCGGGAACACTTAAACGAATATGTTATGGTATTATCTAGATCTTGAGTATTAGAATTAGTATTATGAATATTGGTTGAAGATGAACGTTTGGTGCTGGAAGGAAAGGAATTTAAGCTTTCTCATGCGATGTGTGGAATGTTTATATAGAATAGTGCTAGGAAACTGAATATCTTGTTAGTTATGCGTATCGTATGTTTACATATATTTTATGAAGTTTAAAGGTTATATTTATTTTTGTACGTACCAACAGAATGTCCCAAAAATACTGTAAATATATTTTATATTTTTTGTATTTGTTTAGTTGAAAGAGAATACTTTAATATTTTAGAATGTGTTAAATATAACTGATAAATTAACATCGAAATTGCATACCCTTCCCAGTCGTTCCACATCTCTATTTAATATTCGTAAAGTTTCTGATGTTGATATAGTTTACTGGTGGTGATAACTGGACCATTTTCTAAAGCCTTCAATGTTTGAAGGAAATTAAACCAAGAAACGATGGTTTTTCTTGGGTGTTGATGGCTTCTTACTGATAAAAGTTAAGAGTCTTACATAAAGTGAGTTGTTTTGTTGGAAATGTTGAAAATGTTTTAAAATTTCCTGTGAGCTAAACGGTAGGTAAAATTTGTGTATAGTGTATGCAGTGCAATAATAATAATTTACATTGTTGACGGAATATTACTGCTTTGATCATCCTACAACTTACTGATACAGTCCTCTTAATGTCTCTCTGGTGTCTATGTATATATCCCATACTCTTAAGGTGTGAGGAAGAGTATGATACACACGTTTCGGGATATGTTCAGCTGGGTGAAGGTCAATAGTGTGTAGCTACACACAGACACTTGCGCTGGGTTAGAGCCTGTGGCGTGTAGTAAGAGGCGGCATATGAGGGGGGAGAGAACCCAGGTGCTTGGGTGTAGCTGAGGGAGGCTCGAGGAATTGAGTTTGGACAGCAAAGGATCAACAGAGTGTTTGAGATCTCCTTCCCTAGGAAAGAGGTTAAGACCTTTAAGCTAAGTATAGTTCAACAGCAGAGGTTAGTCAACATCCTGATATATGCTTATCAAGTTCTTAGACTCCGTGACTTGAGTGTAATACAGAAAATGTTTGTAATTAATGATTAGCTGAAGTGTATATACGAATCATCAGTGATGGATTACCAGAGTAATTTGATAGGGTAAACATCAGGCTGTGGTGTCCCTGAAGCGATTATGTAAGTGGTCATTCGACTTTGCTGAATAAACTGGTCATTATCGGCGACCTAACCATCACCATTGTGGGCAAAACTCTGCGAGGCCAACAGCTCGGATACAAGTTGAAAATGGTCTTAATTGTGTGTCATTGGAATGTTTACCCGAGTGTAGCTACATTAAACATTCTGTAACGGAGATGTGCATCATTCGTTATGGCTGAACACGATCTATAATGGTTTGTGATTGCCGAGATGTGCTCACAAGACGGGTCTTGTCAGTGATGAATTACGCCCAAACCGACGTATGGTTGATAATAGAACAAGAAAAAGAAAAAGGATCTCGAACACCAGTGGTTGAAATGGTCAGGTGTACGAGTGACCTCGTCAGGGGTCACGCCCACTGAAGCTTGTCTCATTGTTGGGACCAATTTAATTGCGTCTGAGCTAAATGACTGTCATCTATTACAGTCATCAAGCATATATGGAGTTGACTTGCCTTACTCAGAGGTGGCGTCTGCAGGTGGTGGTGACCTGTCTTGTTACCCCTGCAGGTGGTGGTGACCTGTCTTGTTACCCCTGCAGGTGGTGTGTGATGACAGGTAACCTAGTGCCAGATGGTCACATGGTTCGTTCCTCAGGAGGGCGTGTAACTCTGGCCTTCAGATGGGTTATCTCTGCCTCGTTGAAGGTAAGTATCCACAAGTGTTGACGGACACGCCCACAACACAGTAGCCTCCGCCAAGCGCGGCTGGTGGGAGGTGAGGCACGTGTGGCGGAGCCGGTGGGAGGTGAGGCACGTGTAGCGGAGCTGGTGAGAGGTGAGGCACGTGTAGCGAAGCTGGAGGAAGGTAAGGCACGTGTGGCGGAGCTGGTGGGAGGTGGGGCACGTGTAGCGGAGCTGGCGGGAGGTGAGGCACGTGTGGCGGAGCTGGCGGGAGGTGAGGCACGTGTGGCGGAGCTGGCGGGAGGTGAGGCACGTGTGGCGGAGCTGGCGGGAGGTGAGGCACGTGTGGCGGAGCTGGCGGGAGGTGAGGCACGTGTGGCGGAGCTGGTGGGAGGTGGGGCACGTGTGGCGGAGCTGGCGGGAGGTGAGGCACGTGTGGCGGAGCTGGCGGGAGGTGAGGCACGTGTGGCGGAGCTGGCGGGAGGTGAGGCACGTTTGGCGGAGCTGGTGGGATGAGGCACGTGTGGCGGAGGTTGCGAGAGGTGAGGCACGTGTGGCGGAGGTTGCGGGAGGTGAGGCACGTGTGGCGGAGGTTGCGGGAGGTGAGGCACGTGTGGCGGAGCTGGCGGGAGGTGAGGCACGTGTGGCGGAGCTGGCGGGAGGTGAGGCACGTGTGGCGGAGCTGGCAGGAGGTGAGGCACGTGTGGCGGAGCTGGCGGTAGGTGAGGCACGTGTGGCGGAGCTGGCGGTAGGTGAGGCACGTGTGGCGGAGCTGGCGGTAGGTGAGGCACGTGTGGCGGAGCTGGCGGGAGGTGAGGCACGTGTGGCGGAGCTGGTGGGAGGTGAGGCACGTGTGGCGGAGCTGGTGGGAGGTGAGGCACGTGTGGCGGAGCTGGCGGGATGTGAGGCACGTGTGGCGGAGCTGGTGGGATGTGAGGCACGTATGGCGGAGCTGGTGGGAGGTGAGGCACGTGTGGCGGAGCTGGTGGGATGTGAGGCACGTGTGGCGGAGCTGGTGGGATGTGAGGCACGTGTGGCGGAGCTGGCGGGAGGTGAGGCGGAGCTGGCGGGAGGTGAGACACGTGTGGCGGAGCTGGCGGGAGGTGAGGCACGTGTGGCGGAGCTGGCGGGAGGTGAGGCGGAGCTGGCGGGAGGTGAGGCATGTGTGGCGGAGCTGGCGGGAGGTGAGGCATGTGTGGCGGAGCTGGCGGGAGGTGAGGCACGTGTGGCGGAGCTGGCGGGAGGTGAGGCTCCCTGTGCTAGTCGGTCATGATTCTAACTTGGAGTTAATTTGATAATGACAACTCTCCATGCGAGGTGTCGTGTGGTGTTACCAGTTACTTATGTGTAATGGCCACTTGGCAACACATTCATCATGTAAACTATAATCTTAAAGGGACCTAAGGTGTGGTAATGCGATTCATAAAAAGGTAATAACATGATTATGAAAGACTATCAGGCTTCGTTAGAATCTTGGGCAAGTTTTAGTAAAAGGTTTCTCAAACGACATTGGTACCATTAACACAAGCCGATGATGAGGGATTCGTATGTTCTGCAATTATTTACTTTTATTCGTAATTTATCGGTTTCCCGCATTAGCAAAGTTGCGCCAGGAGCAGACGAAGAAAGGCAGCATCCGCTCGCATCCATTCTCCAGCTCTCGTGTGTAATACACCGAAACCACAGCTCCCTTTCCACATCCAGGCCTCGCAGACCCTCCCATGGTTTACCTAAGACGCTTCACATGCCCTGGTTCAGTCCATTTGCAGCACGTCGACCCATATAGACCAAGCGGTTCCAATTCACGCTTATCTCGTACACGTCTTTCACCCTCCTGCATGTTCAGGCCATGATCGCTCGATGTATATATGGTATATAGAGGGTGACGTGCTATCAGTGGTCTGAACCAAAGCATGTGAAGCGACCAGGAGAAACCATTGAATTTTGTCTACCTCTTAAGTCTACTTTGGACTATTCCACTGCTGCTTTTCCCTTTTCTGGCTTCATTTTCTAAATAATCAGTTATCTTCTTCCTGGCTCCCGGCCGCATTCAGTTCTCTCCCAGCCACAGAACAGGATGGCGGACCTCCTCTTGTTCTGAGCGAAAGTACCTACGAACTCGCCCCTGTCCTCTCCCGCCAATTACGTGTTTGCTCTAACACCCCCAACTTCACCTGGGAAGCCTAACTTGGTACAACCCATTCTTGAAGAGAGTAGACCGTTCTAACCCTTCCCACTATAGCAGCATTGTTCTACCTTCTGCCGTCTCCAAACATTTCGAAACTCGACTCGAATCCCATTTTCTGAAACACTTCGAATTGTATTCCCATCCTTCAGATCACAGATATGATTTTCACAATGGAGAGTCTACTGCTAATTTCTCCTGGGCGTCCTAACACAAGTCGTCCTCTCATCGATTCTGGTGAACCTTACGTCGTGGACCTGGACATTACGGAAGCATTTGTGCGTCACAAGTCGGCTCATGAAACGTCCGTCATTTGGCTTTCCTCTTCCCTGTTCTCCAGCACACAGCTGTCCTCTGGTCGTTCCTTTGTGGTGGTGGTTGGTGGAGTTAGGTCTTCCTTTTACTTTTATCTACAAAGCTGAACCACTTGTGACCTTGCCTTCTGCCTACCATCATTCTTCACTCCATGAAACCTTTCCTCTGCCTCCAGCTCTATTTACTCTTACACTGGCAACTCCATTGTACATAACTGCTTGCTCTCTCTCCTCTCTCTCTCTCTCTCTCTCTCTCTCTCTCTCTCTCTCTCTCTCTCTCTCATCGAGCTAAAAAATTTTCTACTAGGATCTGTGTAAGACTGTGGCATGGGGAAGCAGTAACTGGTTAGATTCAACAGTACGAAAAGTGAATTCTACAAACGTCTATTTCTAATCTCCTCCTATTCAATTTCATAACACCAGAGTTCCACATTGCATTAATGTAAGCATATTAGGCAGTTCCATAACCCCTACTCGCTCTTGTAAACCTCACGTGATGATCATCAAAATTTGTTTCTCGAAAATCTTGGTGTTTTATAAATCCTTCACTTACTATTATTTTTCTTTTCGTTTTGAAAGGAATTATCGAATACTAGAAAGAGCCTCGCCCGCCCAAGCATGGAGTACCCGTAACATATCTACAATGTGTGTTCGTCCACTCGGTGTCAGCCAGACCGGAATCTCAAACCCACCGGATAAATAACTCTTGTTGACCGTCTCTCTCAAGTCATTCTGTCCACCGTCGTGTTGGTAGCGTGTCTCTGTTCTGCAGGTATCATGTCGGCCACTGATCTCGTGAGGTGTCTGGCTGTACCCCATATTGCAAATGAAAGAAAACGGGAAGATAGGTTGATGAATATTTGTGTTGAGGTTGAGAGAAAAGAAATAAGTAATGAATGAGTCAAGGAAGAGCTGGATTGTGGAGGGAAAAGGGCAAATTGGAGAGGAAAATACGTAGAGGGAAGCAGTGGGACAGATTTATATTAAAGTTTTAAATGAACATACAATCGCAAACAAACTCATTAACGATTGATGACAAAGTCTATCAAATATAAACTGGAGAAGTGTAATGAGATGGTGAATTTGGAAAAGTTTGCGATACAGAAGTATGAAGTGGAATGTGACACAAGTTATACACAGCATCATACCCACTGGCACAGTATCATACCCACAGGCACAGCGTCATACCCACAGGCACAGCATCATACCCACTGGCACAGCGTCATGCCCACTGGCACATCATGCCCACTGGCACAGCGTCATACCCACTGGCACAGCGTCATACCCACTGGCACAGCGTCTAGTTTTACCGCACCACAACACCTTCCTGTCACTGCCCTAACCACATAAGGAACTGATCATCAGTATTGCTCACGACAGAAATGGCCTGAAAATTCAAATGTCTGTAACAGATATGTAAAGCTTGCAACAAAGTGGTGGAGAATTAGATTTAAGAATAGATCATCATCACGGTTGGATAAGGAATCGAATACTTTATTCCTTCATAATCGAGACTTCAGCCACCATATTAACTAGGACAATGCCCAATAGATTGTATCTTATCATTCAACTGTGGATAGAAATATCATAAAACCTACCATTATCAAAAATTTTCATGAATATCATATCAGTCTAACCACATCCCTTTGTAAATAAATGAATTGTCAATATGTAAATTTATGATCTGATCTCTTGACTCGTGTCGTCCCATTTCTTACCTGATCTTCGCCTGACCTCAAGCTGATATCACGCGCCTTACCTGTCCCTCGTATCTGTAAAATCTGCAAATATTACCCCCCCCCCCTTTCCCTTCCCCTGTATTTCTGATAAAATGAATATATTCACAAAAACTGAACTTCCTGTTTCATTTTCATGCTTGTTCGCAGTTTGACAGACACTAACAAAAACAGACGAAGAGAGGACGCATTCTTCACATCCATTCTCCAGCTGTGATGTGAAATGCACCGAAACCACAGCTATCTATCCACATTCAGACCCCACAGACCTTCCCATAGTTTACCACGGATGCTTCACATGCCCTTGTTCAGTACACTGACAGCATGTCGACTCAGGCATAATACATCGTTCCAGTTCACTCTATCCCGTGCACGCCTTTCACCTTCCTGCAAGTTCAGGCACCATCACTCAAAACGTTGTTCACTTTATCCTTCAACCTTCAATTTGGTCTCCATCTTCTCCTTTTCCCCTTCACTTCTGACGTATATATCCTCTTTGTCAATCTTTCCTCACTCATTCTCTCCATATGTCCAAACCATTTCAACACACCTCCTTCTGCCCTCTCTACCACACACTTTTTATTTCCACACATTTCCCTTACTCTTTCATTACTTGATCAAACCACCTCACACCACATATTGTCCTTAAACATTTCCAACGCGTCTATTCTCCTCCATTGAAAGATCTAGGGTTAGCAAAGTGATTGTTTTATGGAGTTGAACCCAAACCTCCCATTGACACCAAGAATCTTTTAGTTCTCCCTTTTAAGAATGATTTTGATTTACTTCCCGTGTTTCTTAAATCCTTCAATGTAAATGTTGCCCTCAGCATCAATAGTACTATAAAGAATATCTTAATCAGGAACTCACCACAAAATTCTCCTGGATGCATCCATGAAGTGCCATGTAGAAATTGTGATGTTATTTGTTGGGCAGACTGTTAAGGATCTTTCTGTTAGACTTAAGCAACACGTGATAGTATAAGAACAAGACAAGAATCAAATGCCTTGTTTAATCACGTTAGAACTATGATCATTGTATTGACTGTAGTAATGCCATCTCAGTTATTAACTCTAACTCCAGTACAACGAGAAATATCATTGAATCTTCTATTATTAAATACACAAAGAATAATAATCTTTATATTAGTGAAAGTCTATACAAATTGGATAGCTTTATTGTTGATAAGATTTGTAAACAATGTCCCTTCTTGTCCACAAAATGAGTTTATGATACGCTCGTTGTATGTCTTGGACAATCACATGTTTACCAAATGGCGTCCTAGCTACGTCTCTTCGTTGAATATTAACTGACTTATATTTCTTTCTTGTGTCTCCCCTGATGCTGTGATTATTACAGGGAAGTGCACTTGGGAACTTATATTTCATTTCCCTCATGGACTCATAGGAATATACTTAATCACGCGCAAAATTGTGATCCTTTCCAATATATATATATATATATAGAGAGAGAGAGAGAGAGAGAGATTCGTTCCTAACGTCCATCAAAATGTATAAAAACTTTCAAGCTGAAATAGTTGAAATGATTTTTGATATCATTATTAGTTAAAACAGTGAAACCATTGTTCACTAAAGTCCATTACGATGAAAAATGAATACAGCTCGTTGCGCCATCTCTTGTCGTGATTCATTACTAAGGTTCAAGTTCACCTCAGCACCCTAGCGATGAGTGACGTCACTGTAAAGTCTTTGGTGACTGGTGCGCTTCTTGATGTTCAGTTGGTTTTTCCGCTGCCATATTGTCTCTGAATGTGCACCGTCAGTCGTTAATGTGACTGTGTTGGGTGTAGACGTCATCCGTTTTCGTCGTCGTGATGTCTCGTTGCGTGACGCTTCGTCGTGCCAACTTGTCGTCCACCTCACTGAAGGTGTTGATGGTGGTAGGTAGTATTGTAGAGCAGCGTAGGTCTGACGTAGCACGAACCTTGATAGTGTGTATTAATCCATCTTTTTTTACCGTACGTTTTTGGTTTTAGTACCAACTTGTACCCTAGATCTAAGGGCCTTTCTTGAGTATAAGAAGGACATTATGGCCATATTATTTTACGTTTGGGGTTCATCGAAATTTGTGTTGTCTTTGTAATACACTGTGTGTACATGATAAGCATTTGTTCCTGTGTTTCTCGTTGGGTGGCAGGAAGAACTTGACCCAGTGGGGTTCTTGTGGTAAGCCGGTATAATTTGATGGTCATACAGCCGTACCGTCATTCGTACCATGTAAACAACATTAAGCCATTAATGATGCAGAACGAGTTCAGCGTCGCTGTAGGTACACGAGCCTCCAGATTATCTGAAGGTGTCTTGGGTCGAGTGAGGCTCGAGCCTCGCCAGGTAGTACCAGTGTGTGGCATAAGGTTACCCTGGCTGGCAGAACGTATTCTAGAAAGAAGGTTAACTATCTGTGAATGATTGGTCATGTGTGTTCACGCTGGTTCTCTGAAACAGTCGATGTCAGGTGGTGTATGTTTGTATATTAGTTTTCTTAAGTATCCAGACCGTCCAGCAGCTGATAACATACAAGGATCAATTCATTACATATGCGTCGTGGTTTAGCGCACATTTGCGCGGATGAAAGTTTGTATTGTGGCGATGCTAAAAGATTAATAAAAGTTAATTCGCTTGACTTGCGTTACTGTAGTTTTGGATATATCGACTTTGTGTATGGAAAGTTGTTATAATTTGTAATTGCAACAAGTTTCCATCTACGAGGCAGGTATGTGTACACATATGCCCCTATAAAGCGAAAAGTATGTAATTTTCATGTTGAAATATGAATTTTCAGAAAGTGGTTACATTTCGGGAAAACGAATTCATTTAGATTCTCGAACCAAGAGAAAAACTAGATAAAACTGCTCGCTAAGTCGTTAAGTATTCTACTTTAGGATTTGAAAAAAAAAAAAAAAATGTGGGAAGGACTTTGAAGCACGTGGAAATTTATTCGATTAAAAGTCAAATGAATCGAGCATACATGACCTCTAACCAGAGGTAAACCCCCCACCACACTCCTAGCCTCCCACCCTTGCTTTCCCCAGCAATGAAACACGAATACAGATAACCTTGTGTCCACAACAGCTTTCGCAGTGTCGCGTCTCTCTCTCTCTCAACATATCAGACATTTATACACAGTGTTCACAGTACATGTCGTCTGCTGAGGGATTGTGTTCACACACAAGCTGTCACGATGGCTGGTGGTCACCCGGGCAGTTGAGAATGATGAACGAGCAGACTGGACACTTGACTGCCAGTCTCGTATGATTGTAATGGTTCTTACATGACCTGAGGCCGGGCATGTATACTTTGCTTCTCTCAGTTAGAATTGAGTAGGATTAGTTAATGCTTGGTAATTTAAATGTCCTCCCCACTAAAGTCACGAAATACTTTACTTAAGTTCCCCTTATTGTTAATTCATTTGCGTGACAGGTAATAAAGATCTAAAAAAAAATTAGATGCTTCGATTACATCTGGAATAGATCTCGTAACTTGAGGTGCAGACTATATTGTGCCCACTGTTATCATACAGCGACACCCTCCACATTCAAATACTGATGTGTAGATATGTAAGTTTATAACTAAATTCTTGATATAATGATATTTATTGATTTGAATAATGATAAGGTATCTTTACTGTCTGCGCCCAAGAGAAGCTTCGAAATGTTTATGTAAATTTAAAATCTCGGTCATTACTTGCAATCTAAGTGGTTATGTATATATAATCACAGTAATTGTAAAACAATAATTGATCTATCGATTGCATATAACAAACTTCGTGACTAATGTGGGACACAAATTGTAAAATTATCTTTGTTTTGATATTGTTTAAAGGAAGACTATCATAGTATTCTGAAATTGAGAATGATAATGAAAACATGATAAACATTGAGGGACACCAACAAGAGAAGACAACATACGAGACGTTACTGCAACAAGACATTATCACTATTATCTGTTATCTTCCATCCAGACTCACGCTAGACGAAGCGAAATGTTCCAACGGCTTAAAAGATTTTTTTCTTCACATTGGTATAGATATTGTAGGATCTTGTCCATTGCAGCAACTTTAATCGCTGATCTGTACGAAAGTAAGGAATAATAACATAGAAGGTTTTAACGTAGCAGTTTAGCAATGATAAAACCTATAAGTTCAGCTCAGTTTCTAGTGAATATACATGATGTGTGTAGTAAACTCCGGGCTCTGCCGTACAAGCCATCTTATGGCGTATTTACGAAAATATATCCGAATGCTGTGGCTGAGGAATTATCCCACGTAAAATTGAATATTTTTTTTCCAGTATAGAGTAGGTAGAGCCGTGATGGCTGAGGAATTATTATCCCACCTAAAATTGAATATCTTTTTTTTTCCAGTATAGAGTAGGGAGGGCTGTGATGGTACTGACCAGCTGGTGGCGAGAGTTTTGATCGTAGTGGAACTACTTTGTTGTGAGTCTTGCGACAACAGCGGTCGGTTGTTAGCGAATCTGCTTTATTTTCCCTCGTAACATTTTGGCAATTACGTTATAATTAGTTCTGTACTGCTCACTGCGAAGTCAGATTATCAGGTGACGGGTTCTCATACGTAAGGCTGAGTGAAAGATGAAGTACAGTACTATCCAAATGATGAATAATGTCCTTCTTGCTTATCCTTATATTTTTGTTGGGTTTGATGGCAAACGATGGACTGGTGACTAATGAATGATCGTGAAACCTTTAGATAACTTGAATATATTATTCATCACGTGATTTTGTGATCCTGTTGATAATATTTGACCATCGTTCATGTCCGTCTGTTGTGAGGGTACTAGCGTCCGCTGCCTAACGTACAGTCTCCTGTGATTGTTATATTAACCACAAAATGTCTACACACTGCGAAGTTTGATGTGTACATGTCAGTTCGTGAACTGTATGTTGGTCCTGCACGGGATTTCTCAAACCACCTTAAACTCCACTCAAAAAATCCGGTGAAAATATTCGTAAGTAATGTTAACAGGTCTTCTGTTCGTGGAAGAAGGCGTTTTAAAAGTCGTCTTGAAGGCCAGACCTTACCTACAATAAAGGACTAAAAGGATGGAATAGTAGAAGAAATAATGCTAAGAAGGACGTAGAAAAAGCTGCTTGTTTTTTCTTTGGCTCTGGTCGTGGTTGTCGGTGAAACAATAGAGGATAGAGAGAGATGCGGGGGACGACATGCAACAACCACCAGCCTTACTTTGAGTGGCCAACTGCCCCACGGTCATCATGTGACGCAGTGGCAGGAAGAGCATGACGTGGTGTGGCTAATGACCGGGTCACTCAGCCACACAGTTATCATTAGGGAAAACATATATATATATATATATATATATATATATATATATATATATATATATATATATATATATATATATATATATATAAGTATACTTATGTATATCTCGCTTTTTAAACCAGGTATTCCCAATCATCAGTCCTTTTTCAGCACATAAATCTACAAGCTCTTCACCATTTCCATTTACAACACTGAACACCCCATGCATACCAATTATTCCCTCAACTGCCACATTACTCACCTTTGCATTCAAATCACCCATCACTATAACCCGGTCTCGTGCATCAAAACCGCTAACACACTCATTCAGCTGCTCCCAAAACACTTGCCTCTCATGATCTTTCTTCTCATGCCCAGGTGCATATGCACCAATAATCACCCACCTCTCTCCATCAACTTTCAATTTTACCCATATTAATCGAGAATTTACTTTCTTACATTCTATCACATGCTCCCACAACTCCTGTTTCAGGAGTATTGCTACTCCTTCCCTTGCTCTTGTCCTCTCACTAACCCCTGACTTCACTCCCCAGACATTTCCAAACCACTCTTCCCCTTTACCCTTGAGCTTCGTTTCGCTCAGAGCCAAAACATCCAGGTTCCTTTCCTCAAACATACTACCTATCTCTCCTTTTTTCACATCTTGGTTACATCCACACACATTTAGGCACCCCACTCTGTGCTGAGAGGTGCAACTGGAGGGATGTCTGATCATTATCTTGTGGAGGCTAAGGTGAAGATTAGTATGGGTTTTCAGAAAAGAGGAGTGAATGTTGGGGTGAAGAAGGTGGTGAGAGTAAGTGAGCTTGGGAAGGAGACCTGTGTGGGGAAGTACCAGGAGAGACTGTGTACAGAATGGAAAAAGGTGAGAACAATGGAAGTAAGGGGAGTGGGGGAGGAATGGGATGTATTTAGGGAATCAGTGATGGATTGCGCAAAAGATGCTTGTGGCATGAGAAGAGTGGGAGGTGGGCTGTTTAGAAAGGGTAGTGAGTGGTGGGATGAAGAAGTAAGAGTATTGGTGAAAGAGAAGAGAGAGGCATTTGGACGATTTTTGCAGGGAAAAAATGCAATTGAGTGGGAGAAGTATAAAAGAAAGAGACAGGAGGTCAAGAGAAAGGTGCAAGAGGTGAAAGAAAGGGCAAATGAGAGTTGGGGTGAGAGACTATCAGTAAATTTTAGGGAGAATAAAAAGATGTTCTGGAAGGAGGTAAATAGGGTGCGTAAGACAAGGGAGCAAATGGGAACTTCAGTGAAGGGCGTAAATGGGGAGGTGATAACAAGTAGCGGTGATGTGAGAAGGAGATGGAATGAGTATTTTGAAGGTTTGTTGAATGTGTCTGATGACAGAGTGGCAGATATAGGGTGTTTTGGTCGAGGTGGTGTGCAAAGTGAGAGGGTTAGGGAAAATGATTTGGTAAACAGAGAAGAGGTAGTAAAAGCTTTGCGGAAGATGAAAGCCGGCAAGGCAGCAGGTTTGGATGGTATTGCAGTGGAATTTATTAAAAAAGGGGGTGACTGTATTGTTGACTGGTTGGTAAGGTTATTTAATGTATGTATGACTCATGGTGAGGTGCCTGAGGATTGGCGGAATGCGTGCATAGTGCCATTGTACAAAGGCAAAGGGGATAAGAGTGAGTGCTCAAATTACAGAGGTATAAGTTTGTTGAGTATTCCTGGTAAATTATATGGGAGGGTATTGATTGAGAGGGTGAAGGCATGTACAGAGCATCAGATTGGGGAAGAGCAGTGCGGTTTCAGAAGTGGTAGAGGATGTGTGGATCAGGTGTTTGCTTTGAAGAATGTATGTGAGAAATACTTAGAAAAGCAAATGGATTTGTATGTAGCATTTATGGATCTGGAGAAGGCATATGATAGAGTTGATAGAGATGCTCTGTGGAAGGTATTAAGAATATATGGTGTGGGAGGCAAGTTGTTAGAAGCAGTGAAAAGTTTTTATCGAGGATGTAAGGCATGTGTACGTGTAGGAAGAGAGGAAAGTGATTGGTTCTCAGTGAATGTAGGTTTGCGGCAGGGGTGTGTGATGTCTCCATGGTTGTTTAATTTGTTTATGGATGGGGTTGTTAGGGAGGTAAATGCAAGAGTCCTGGAAAGAGGGGCAAGTATGAAGTCTGTTGGGGATGAGAGAGCTTGGGAAGTGAGTCAGTTGTTGTTCGCTGATGATACAGCGCTGGTGGCTGATTCATGTGAGAAACTGCAGAAGCTGGTGACTGAGTTTGGTAAAGTGTGTGGAAGAAGAAAGTTAAGAGTAAATGTGAATAAGAGCAAGGTTATTAGGTACAGTAGGGGTGAGGGTCAAGTCAATTGGGAGGTGAGTTTGAATGGAGAAAAACTGGAGGAAGTGAAGTGTTTTAGATATCTGGGAGTGGATCTGTCAGCGGATGGAACCATGGAAGCGGAAGTGGATCATAGGGTGGGGGAGGGGGCGAAAATTTTGGGAGCCTTGAAAAAGGTGTGGAAGTCGAGAACATTATCTCGGAAAGCAAAAATGGGTATGTTTGAAGGAATAGTGGTACCAACAATGTTGTATGGTTGCGAGGCGTGGGCTATGGATAGAGATGTGCGCAGGAGGATGGATGTGCTGGAAATGAGATGTTTGAGGAAAATGTGTGGTGTGAGGTGGTTTGATCGAGTAAGTAACGTAAGGGTAAGAGAGATGTGTGGAAATAAAAAGAGCGTGGTTGAGAGAGCAGAAGAGGGTGTTTTGAAATGGTTTGTGCACATGGAGAGAATGAGTGAGGAAAGATTGACCAAGAGGATATATGTGTCGGAGGTGGAGGGAACGAGGAGAAGAGGGAGACCAAATTGGAGGTGGAAAGATGGAGTGAAAAAGATTTTGTGTGATCGGGGCCTGAACATGCAGGAGGGTGAAAGGAGGGCAAGGAATAGAGTGAATTGGAGCGATGTGGTATACAGGGGTTGACGTGCTGTCAGTGGATTGAATCAAGGCATGTGAAGCGTCTGGGGTAAACCATGGAAAGCTGTGTAGGTATGTATATTTGCGTGTGTGGACGTGTGTATGTACATGTGTATGGGGGGGGGGGGGGGGTTGGGCCATTTCTTTCGTCTGTTTCCTTGCGCTACCTCGCAAACGCGGGAGACAGCGACAAAGTATAAAAAAAAAAAAAAAAAAAAAAAAAAAATATATATATATATGTGTGTGTGTGTTAGGTGAAGTGTGACCGTTCCGTACGTTAAGTGGGTTAAGTTCTGAGGTCACCATGGGATGGTTTAGTTAGATTGGTTTAATCAGGTAGTTTTTATATGTTTAATATAACATCCCAAGATTTAGAAGCAGTAGTCCAAATAAGGACAATCGTTCCTTGGTATAACTAGCGTAAATTCAGAAGAGAAGTAGTTAGGAGTAGGTTGCCAGTGTAGGTGGTTAGCTGCTAGCAATACTGATTTTGAGTTGTGGAAATATGAACTTTTCAAAAGAAATAGGGTAACTATGAATAGGAGAGAAAATGGGTTTGACTGAACTTGTATAAGTCTTGCCTATCACACTGGGAAAACCTGACCAAAGTTAAATTGTAAGAAGGAAGTGTGATGAGACGTAAGTCGTGAGAGAAAAGATGAAGCCTTCTTGAAAGAAGTGAAAGAATAGTATTGTGTCGTGGAAGTGTAAAGGTAGTTCCCAAAATATTAGAGACAAAAACTAGTGATAAAAAAAAGGATCATAAGAGAGAAATCAGAATACTGAGGACATGACTGTTGATAGAGGAGTTAATGGTTGATTCAACAACTGTGACACAGACCAGCCACACTTGAAACTAGGTGGGAGAGAACATAGGAAGAAACACAGACTAGCCACAGATGAGGCTAGGTGGGAGAGAACATAGGAAGGAACACAGACTAGCCATAGATGAGGCTAGGTAGGAGAGAACATAGGAAGGAACACAGACTAGCCACAGATGAAGCTAGATGGGAGAGAACATAGGGAGAAACACAGACCAGCCACAGATGAAGCTAGATGGGAGAGAACATAGGGAGAAACACAGACCAGCCACAGATGAAGCTAGATGGGAGAGAACATAGGAAGGAACACAGACCAGCCACAGATGAAGCTAGATGGGAGAGAACATAGGGAGAAACACAGACCAGCCACAGATGAAGCTAGATGGGAGAGAACATAGGGAGAAACACAGACCAGCCACAGATGAAGCTAGATGGGAGAGAACATAGGAAGGAACACAGACTAGCCACAGATGAAGCTAGATGGGAGAGAACATAGGGAGAAACACAGACTAGCCATAGATGAGGCTAGGTAGGAGAGAACATAGGAAGGAACACAGACTAGCCACAGATGAGGCTAGGTGGGAGAGAACATAGGTAGAAACACAGACCAGCCACAGATGAAGCTAGATGCGAGAGAACATAGGGAGAAACACAGACTAGCCATAGATGAGGCTAGGTAGGAGAGAACATAGGAAGGAACACAGACTAGCCACAGATGAAGCTAGATGGGAGAGAACATAGAGAGGAACGCCAAAAGACAGAAGCCTGAAGATCATAACCCTATGCCACATAAGGTTATCAGCTTTGTTTTATTAAATGCAACAACACAAAACTGTGTACACAGTAGCAGAGAAAACAATGAATTTCAAGTTAAACGCCATATTTTTATATAATGCTGAGTACTGTACACTAGATTTGGATTAATTTAAACGGGGAAAAAGCCGATAATTTTCTTCTCGTATGGTCTGCTTTGAAAGGATAATGTAAATATTATCAAAGGTTTATGTCAGCTGTGCTTATTGTCATATACCTGTGACTGCATAAACCGTGTGAATCTAAGTTGTGTACAGCATCCACTAATAAATGATAATCACAGTATGATGTAGAATGTTGTATGACGTACCACAGCATGATGTAGAATGTTGTATGATGTACCACAGTATGATGTAGAATGTTGTATGACGTACCACAGTATGATGTAGAATGTTGTATGACGTACCACAGTATGATGTAGAATGTTGTATGACGTACCACAGCATGATGTAGGATGTTGTATGACGTACCACAGTATGATGTAGAATGTTGTATGATGAACTACGATATGATGTAGAATGTTGTATGATGTACCACAGTACGATGTAGAATGTTGTATGATGAACTACGATATGATGTAGAATGTTGTATGATGTACCACAGTATGATGTAGGATGTATGACGTACCACAGTATGATGTAGAATGTTGTATGATAAACTACGATATGATGTAGAATGTTGTATGATGTACCACAGTATGATGTAGGATGTTGTATGACGTACCACAGTATGATGTAGAATGTTGTATGATGAACTACGATATGATGTAGAATGTTGTATGATGTACCACAGTATGATGTAGAATGTTGTATGATGAACTACGATATGATGTAGAATGTTGTATGATGTACCACAGTATGATGTAGGATGTTGTATGACGTACCACAGTATGATGTAGAATGTTGTATGATGTACCACAGTATGATGTAGGATGCTGTATGACGTACCACAGTATGATGTAGGATGCTGTATGACGTACCACAGTATGATGTAGGATGTTGTATGACGTACCACAGTATGATGTAGAATGTTGTATGATGTACCACAGCATGATGTAGAATGTTGTATGACGTACCACAGTATGATGTAGAATGTTGTATGACGTACCACAGCATGATGTAGAATGTTGTATGACGTACCACAGTATGATGTAGAATGTTTTATGACGTACCACAGTATGATGTAGAATGTTTTATGATGTACCACAGCACGATGTAGGATGTTGTATGACGTACCACAGTATGATGTAGAATGTTGTATGAGGTTACCACAGTATGATGTAGAATGTTGTATGATGAACCTACGATATGATGTAGAATGTTGTATGATGTACCACAGTATGATGTAGGAATGTTGTATGATGCTACCACAGTATGATGTAGAATGTTGTATGATGTACCACAGTATGATGTAGGATGCTGTATGATGTACCACAGTATGATGTAGAATGTGTATGACGTACCACAGTATGATGTAGAATGTTGTATGATGTACCACAGTATGATGTAGAATGTTGTATGACGTACCACAGTATGATGTAGAATGTTGTATGACGTACCACAGTATGATGTAGAATGTTGTATGACGTACCACAGCATGATGTAGAATGTTGTATGATGTACCACAGTATGATGTAGAATGTTATACGATGCACCACAGCATGATGTAGAATGTTGTATGATGTACCACAGTATGATGTAGGATGTTGTATGACGTACCACAGTATGATGTAGAATGTTGTATGATGTACCACAGTATGATGTAGAATGTTGTATGATGAACCACTGTATGATGTAGAATGTTGTATGCTGTACCACAGTATGATGTAGAATGTTGTATGATGCACCACAGTATGATGTAGAATGTTGTATGTGTACCACAGTATGATGTAGAATGTTATATGATGCACCACAGTATGATGTAGAATGTTGTATGATGCACCACAGTATGATGTAGAATGTTGTATGATGCACCACAGTATGATGTAGAATGTTGTATGACGTACCACAGTGTGATGTAGAATGTTGTATGATGTACCACAGTATGATGTAGAATGTTGTATGATGTACCACAGTATGATGTAAAATGTATGATGTACCACTGCATAATGTAGAATATTGTATGATGTACCACAGCATGATGTAAAATGTTTTATGATGGACCACAGCATGATGTAGTATGTTGTGTGATATACCACAGTGTAATGTAGAATGTTGTATGATGTACCAAAGTATGATGTAGAATGTTGTATGATGTTCACAGTATGATGTAGATCGTTGTATGATGTACCACAGTATGATATAGAATGTTGCAAAATGTGTCACAGTATGATGTAGAATGTTGTATGATGTACTACAGTATGATGTAGAAAGTTGTATGATGTGCTACAACATGTAGAATGTTGTATGATGTACAACAGTATGATGTAGAATGTTATATACCACATTATGATATAGAATGTTGTATGATGTACCACAGTATGAAGTAGAATGTTATGTACCACATTATGATGAATGTTGTATGATGTACCACAGTATGATATAGAATGTTGTATGATGTACCACAGTATGATGTAGAATGTTGTATGATGTACCACAGTATGATGTAGAATGTTGTATGATGTACCACAGTATGATGTAGAATGTTGTATGATGTACCACAGTATGATGTAGAATGTTATGTACCACATTATGATATAGAATGTTGTATGATGTACCACAGTATGATGTAGAATGTTGTATGATGTACCACAGTATGATGTAGAATGTTATGTACCACGTTATGATATAGAATGTTGTATGATGTACCACAGTATGATATAGAATGTTGTATGATGTACCACAGTATGATGTAAATTGTTGTATGATGTACCACAGTATGATGTAGAATGTTGTATGATGTACCACAGTATGATGTAAAATGTTGTATGGTATACCACAGTATGATGTAGAATGTTGTATGATGCACCACAGTATGATATAGAATGTTGTATGATGTACCACAGTATGATGTAGAATGTTGTATGATGTACCACAGTATGATGTAGAATGTTGTATGATGTACCACAGCATGATGTAGAATGTTGTATGATGTACCACAGTATAATGTAAAATGTTGTATGATGTACCACAGTATGATGTAGAATGTTGTGTGATGCACCACAGTATGATATAGAATGTTGTATGATGTACCACAGTATGATGTAGAATGTTGTATGATGTACCACAGCATGATGTAGAATGTTGTATGATGTACCACAGCATGATGTAGGATGTTGTATGATGTACCACAGTATGATGTAGAATGTTGTATGATGTACCACAGTATGATGTAGAATGTTGTATGATGTACCATAGTATGATGTAAAATGTATGATGTACCAGAGCATAATGTAGAATATTGTATGATGTACCATAGCATGATGTAAAATGTTATATAATGCACCAAGCTATGATGTAGAATGTTGTATGATGTATCCCAGTATGATGTAGGAAGTTGCATGATGTGCCACAGTATGATGTAGAATATTGTGTGACGTACCGCAGTATGATATAGAATGTTGTATGATGTACACGGTATGATGTAGACTGTTATGATGTACCACAGAATGAAGTAGAATGTTGTATGATGTACTACAGTATGATATAGAATGTTGTATGACGCATCGCAGTATGATGTTGAATGTTGTATGACATACCACAGTATGATGTAGAATGTTGCAAAATGTGCCACAGTATGATATAGAATGTTGTGATGATTTACCACAGTATGATGTAGAATGTATGATGTACCACAGTATTATGTAGAATGTTGTATGATGTACCACAGTATGATGTAGAATGTTGTATGATGTAGAATGTTGTATGATGTCCCAAAGTAGATGTAGAATGTTGTATGACGTACCACAGTATGATGTAGAATGTTGTATGACGTACCACAGTATGATGTAGAATGTTGTATGATGTGCCACAGTATGATGTGGAATGTTGTATAATGTACCACAGAATGATGTATAATGTTGTATAATGAACCACAGTATGATGTAGAATGTTGTATGATGTACCACAGTATGATGTAGAATATTGTATGATGTACTATAGTATGATGTAGAATATTGTATGATGTACCACAGTATGATGTAGAATGTATAATGTATCACAGTATGATGTAGAATGTTTAATGTACCACAGTATGATGTAGAATATTGTATGATGCACTATAGTATGATGTAGAATATTGTATAATGTACCACAGTATGATGTAGAATGTATAATGTATCACAGTATGATGTAGAATGTTTAATGTACCACAGTATGATGTAGAATATTGTATAATGTACCACAGTATGATGTAGAATGTTGTATAATGTACCACAGTATGATGTAGAATGTTGTATAATGTACCACAGTATGATGTAGAATGTTGTATGATGTACCACAGTATGATGTAGAATGTTGTATGATGTACCACAGTATGATGTAGAATGTTGTATGATGTACCACAGTATGATGTAGAATGTTTAATGTACCACAGTATGATGTAGAATATTGTATGATGTACCACAGTATGATGTAGAATGTATAATGTACCACAGTATGATGTAGAATGTTGTATAATGTACCACAGTATGATGTAGAATGTTGTATAATGTACCACAGTATGATGTAGAATGTTGTATAATGTACCACAGTATGATGTAGAATGTTGTATAATGTACCACAGTATGATGTAGAATGTTGTATAATGTACCACAGTATGATGTAGAATGTATGATGTATAGTGATGCATGTCCCTGCAGGTGTTGGTGTGTGCTGGTGTTAGTGTTGGTGGTCCGATCGTGCTACCAAGACCTGATGACCTGATCACCACCACCGCTACCACCACCACCACCACCGCTGCTACCAACGCTACCACCACCACCGCTACCACCACGACTAACACCACTTCGTATGATAAGGAACCGCGGATGTTCGACTACCAAGGTTTTTATAACTGCCACGTCTATACGTAGGGATAGGATGGTCCACAACAAACTACTGTATTGTATATGGATAGGATGGTCCACAACAAACTACTGTATTGTATATGGATAGGATGGTCCACAACAAACTGCTGTATTATATATGGATAGGATGGTCCACAACAAACTGCTGTATTATATATGGATAGGATGGTCCCCATATGTATATGTATTATATCACTAGCTAAAAAGACTTGTTTACAAGATATCAACAACACTAGTTTTCTTATGAAATCAACTAGAGGAAAATTGTTTGAAGTAGATGAGGAAATAAAGCAAGATGGTTGAATAGCGGGGCAGAGGGATCTAAGATGGTTGTGTCTAATGTATTCTGGCTAGTATGAAACAGAGTTTCACATCTAACCATCAGACATGGGACTAGCAGTCCTTCAAGCAAGTTTCTTACACCGCTTTTAGTACACTTTTTTTATTTTTCTCCGTTTCATGACTCTTCTTTGAATTACAACTTTCTCACCTCAGTCCCTGATAAACTTCACTCCCATATGTGTCAGCTTGTCCACAAATGCCAGGTCCCCACAAAGCGGACTTACATTATCCCATTGTAACACAGGTTCTTACTTTCTTTTATGACCGTTCTTCCCACAACTTTCTTCGTTGAGCGAAGAAATAACGTGTCATCATCTACGATTGTCATCTGTTCAGTCCTCTGTAAGGGGAGTGTAATGTTTGTTGGATATTTTCATAGTTTTAAGTTCTAACATGAGACTCTTGTCTGCTTCTCTCCAGGCCTGGCCCTCACCGCCTCCCCGTATTCAGTCGATCCTGACGGCCTCCCAGCCAACGAGCCGCCCTTCGTCGACCCTGTCCACCTCGCTCCTCTCCCCAGCAAATGCAAGCAAGTTCTCCTGGGCGCTGTTCAGTACAGCTCTAGATGAAACTGAGATCTAAGTCCAAGACACTAAAGATGTGCATGACGTGTTGGACAGAATAATGGTCTCATGATCTTGCATGACACACACACACACAACCCTTTTTGGACACGAGAAACAGCACCCCTTTTCATATTGAAACATTCAGTATGTGATGGTAGACATCTTGATCACTCTGTACGACCTATTGATATGATAGTTTGGCCTTAGACATGACGTCACCCTATCATGTGCTCAATGTTCGTACCGTCGTGCTCAGGGGTCGTACCGTCGTGCTCAGGGGTCGTACCGTCGTGCTCAAGGGTCGTACCGTCGTGCTCAAGGGTCGTACCGTCGTACTCAAGGGTCGCACCGTGGTACTCAAGGGTCGTACCGTCGTACTCAAGGGTCGTACCATCGTGTTTAATGAATGACTGAGTGAATGATGATGATAGGAAAGACCCTTCAGATTAGGGAGACACAAGGGGAAGGCAAGACTAAGGTCAGTTTTAAGGAAGTGAGTATTAGTAGAAGGTACAGAGGCAGGGCTCCACCCAGCGTGTAGTAACTGGGTTAGATGTGGATAAGACAGGACAGGACAGCTGGGGCAGGCCAGGTTGACGATGTGTGTGTGTTTTTGGTAAACGCCAGGAGGAGGAGGAGGGAGAGACTGTGCATGTGTGTGTACTGCTTGTGCTGATGACGCTAGTCACCGAGCATGTCGTCACAGTCTTTCTAGATATTGGGTGTTGAGAGGTTGTACATAATTCTATCTGCATGTTTGATATATGGGATTAGATAGTTTCCAGGGGATCTGCTGAAGAGATCATTTGGCTTGCCTGTCACAAAGGTGTCTCCAGCAGATGGTTAATGCTGACGACTTTGCTTTCTGGTGCAGGTCTGTATTCTCAGTGACGTCTTGCCTTGTGGCGTTAAAGATCCACCTCGGTGTTTTATTCTGAGTTACATGAAGGGTGTGGATGTTTAGTTTTAGCTGCTAGCTCTCTAGTGCTGCTGGAGCTTAAGTTGTCACTAGTCGAATTATGGTTTGTGAGATGCATTTTGGTTTTAACATTCGAATCGCTGAATCTCTTACAGTTCTACGAGCTCCGCTCTTGCAGTAGCGGCCTTTGGTTGAATGTTGTATTCATTCATCTTTAGGTGAACTTCATATTTGAGGCGTCGCACAGTGTTGGTGAGTGTGACGAGGGATGGGAGGATGAAGATGTATGCGGGAGTGTAGGTAAACATTCGTTAGATTGTTGTACACGTAAGAAGTATCGGTATTTTCAAAAGAACAACAGAATTCGCATAACCTGTGCGGACGAACCAGCATGACTCTAGGCTGTACACTGCCTGGGTGTGGACCAGCCTGTGTGGGTAGGTCTGGTCAGGAAGAGGGGTGGATCAGGGTTTCTCCCTGAGCGTGTTGGGTGAAGAACCAGCCAGCGTGGATGCGTCCAGCTTGTAAGCTGGCCAGGTGTGTATCGCCGTTGGCAGGTGGCTGCATACCGTCTATGGTGGCCAGACTTCTACCGCCCCTTGTGTGACTGTGTGATCTCGCAAGAGAAAAGGTTTCCTCAGACGAGACGGGTCCCACACAAAACCTTGATGTTCTTGTAGCTGTGACAGGTCTTGCATGGGTGTATTTGTGTATTTGTAATTACCTATTTGAACTCGAGGGTGAAAGAGTTCTACACTCGTAGGGCCTAATCTCTACAACATTTCCTACTGTCATACAGCGTTTTTAACCTCTGTATGCAATCCTCGGTCTTATGTTCTAGGCATTCCATTTATCCACCTTTTATACTTATTTTCAATGTCCTGGCCTTTATTTGTTCTCCTTTCAGACTGTTTGAAGAATTCTTCGCTGTTATCATCAGACTGGTTTAGGAACTTGAAAAAGGTCACCCCTCACTCTTCAGTCTTTTTTTTTTTTTTTTTATACTTTGTCGCTGTCTCCCGCGTTTGCGAGGTAGCGCAAGGAAACAGACGAAAGAAATGGCCCCCCCCCCCCCATACACATGTACATACACACGTCCACACACGCAAATATACATACCTACACAGTTTCCATGGTTTACCCCAGACGCTTCACATGCCTTGCTTCAATCCACTGACAGCACGTCAACCCCTGTATACCACATGACACCAATTCACTCTATTTCTTGCCCCCCTTTCACCCTCCTGCATGTTCAGGCCCCGATCACACAAAATCTTTTTCACTCCATCTTTCCACCTCCAATTTGGTCTCCCTCTTCTCCTCGTTCCCTCCACCTCCGACACATATATCCTCTTGGTCAATCTCTCCTCACTCATTCTCTCCATGTGCCCAAACCATTTCAAAACACCCTCTTCTGCTCTCTCAACCACGCTCTTTTTATTTCCACACATCTCTCTTACCCTTACGTTACTTACTCGATCAAACCACCTCACACCACACATTGTCCTCAAACATCTCATTTCCAGCACATCCATCCTCCTGCGCACATCTCTATCCATAGCCCACGCCTCGCAACCATACAACATTGTTGGAACCACTATTCCCTCAAACATACCCATTTTTGCTTTCCGAGATAATGTTCTCGACTTCCACACCTTTTTCAAGGCTCCCAAAATTTTCGCCCCCTCCCCCACCCTATGATCCACTTCCGCTTCCATGGTTCCATCCGCTGACAGATCCACTCCCAGATATCTAAAACACTTCACTTCCTCCAGTTTTTCTCCATTCAAACTCACCTCCCAATTGACTTGACCCTCACCCCTACTGTACCTAATAACCTTGCTCTTATTCACATTTACTCTCAACTTTCTTCTTCCACACACTTTACCAAACTCAGTCACCAGCTTCTGCAGTTTCTCACATGAATCAGCCACCAGCGCTGTATCATCAGCGAACAACAACTGACTCACTTCCCAAGCTCTCTCATCCCCAACAGACTTCATACTTGCCCCTCTTTCCAGGACTCTTGCATTTACCTCCCTTACAACCCCATCCATAAACAAATTAAACAACCATGGAGACATCACACACCCCTGCCGCAAACCTACATTCACTGAGAACCAATCACTTTCCTCTCTTCCTACACGTACACATGCCTTACATCCTCGATAAAAACTTTTCACTGCTTCTAACAACTTGCCTCCCACACCATATATTCTTAATACCTTCCACAGAGCATCTCTATCAACTCTATCATATGCCTTCTCCAGATCCATAAATGCTACATACAAATCCATTTGCTTTTCTAAGTATTTCTCACATACATTCTTCAAAGCAAACACCTGATCCACACATCCTCTACCACTTCTGAAACCGCACTGCTCTTCCCCAATCTGATGCTCTGTACATGCCTTCACCCTCTCAATCAATACCCTCCCATATAATTTACCAGGAATACTCAACAAACTTATACCTCTGTAATTTGAGCACTCACTCTTATCCCCTTTGCCTTTGTACAATGGCACTATGCACGCATTCCGCCAATCCTCAGGCACCTCACCATGAGTCATACATACATTAAATAACCTTACCAACCAGTCAACAATACAGTCACCCCCTTTCTTAATAAATTCCACTGCAATACCATCCAAACCTGCTGCCTTGCCGGCTTTCATCTTCCGCAAAGCTTTTACTACCTCTTCTCTGTTTACCAAATCATTTTCCCTAACCCTCTCACTTTGCACACCACCTCGACCAAAACACCCTATATCTGCCACTCTGTCATCAGACACATTCAACAAACCTTCAAAATACTCATTCCATCTCCTTCTCACATCACCGCTACTTGTTTTCACCTCCCCATTTACGCCCTTCACTGAAGTTCCCATTTGCTCCCTTGTCTTACGCACCCTATTTACCTCCTTCCAGAACATCTTTTTATTCTCCCTAAAATTTACTGATAGTCTCTCACCCCAACTCTCATTTGCCCTTTTTTTCACCTCTTGCACCTTTCTCTTGACCTCCTGTCTCTTTCTTTTATACTTCTCCCACTCAATTGCATTTTTTCCCTGCAAACATCGTCCAAATGCCTCTCTCTTCTCTTTCACTAATACTCTTACTTCTTCATCCCACCACTCACTACCCTTTCTAAACAGCCCACCTCCCACTCTTCTCATGCCACAAGCATCTTTTGCGCAATCCATCACTGATTCCCTAAATACATCCCATTCCTCCCCCACTCCCCTTACTTCCATTGTTCTCACCTTTTTCCATTCTGTACACAGTCTCTCCTGGTACTTCCCCACACAGGTCTCCTTCCCAAGCTCACTTACTCTCACCACCTTCTTCACCCCAACATTCACTCCTCTTTTCTGAAAACCCATACTAATCTTCACCTTAGCCTCCACAAGATAATGATCAGACATCCCTCCAGTTGCACCTCTCAGCACATTAACATCCAAAAGTCTCTCTTTCGCACGCCTGTCAATTAACACGTAATCCAATAACGCTCTCTGGCCATCTCTCCTACTTACATAAGTATACTTATGTATATCTCGCTTTTTAAACCAGGTATTCCCAATCATCAGTCCTTTTTCAGCACATAAATCTACAAGCTCTTCACCATTTCCATTTACAACACTGAACACCCCATGCATACCAATTATTCCCTCAACTGCCACATTACTCACCTTTGCATTCAAATCACCCATCACTATAACCCGGTCTCGTGCATCAAAACCGCTAACACACTCATTTAGCTGCTCCCAAAACACTTGCCTCTCATGATCTTTCTTCTCATGCCCAGGTGCATATGCACCAATAATCACCCACCTCTCTCCATCAACTTTCAATTTTACCCATATTAATCGAGAATTTACTTTCTTACATTCTATCACATACTCCCACAACTCCTGTTTCAGGAGTATTGCTACTCCTTCCCTTGCTCTTGTCCTCTCACTAACCCCTGACTTCACTCCCCAGACATTTCCAAACCACTCTTCCCCTTTACCCTTGAGCTTCGTTTCACTCAGAGCCAAAACATCCAGGTTCCTTTCCTCAAACATACTACCTATCTCTCCTTTTTTCACATCTTGGTTACATCCACACACATTTAGGCACCCCACTCTGTGCTGAGAGGTGCAACTGGAGGGATGTCCTGATCATTATTTGTGGAGGCTAAGGTGAAGATTAGTATGGGTTTTCAGAAAAGAGGAGTGAATGTTGGGGTGAAGAAGGTGGTGAGAGTAAGTGAGCTTGGGAAGGAGACCTGTGTGGGGAAGTACCAGGAGAGACTGTGTACAGAATGGAAAAAGGTGAGAACAATGGAAGTAAGGGGAGTGGGGGAGGAATGGGATTGTATTTAGGGAATCAGTGATGGATTGCGCAAAAGATGCTTGTGGCATGAGAAGAGTGGGAGGTGGGCTGTTTAGAAAGGGTAGTGAGTGGTGGGATGAAGAAGTAAGAGTATTAGTGAAAGAGAAGAGAGAGGCATTTGGACGATTTTTGCAGGGAAAAAATGCAATTGAGTGGGAGAAGTATAAAAGAAAGAGACAGGAGGTCAAGAGAAAGGTGCAAGAGGTGAAAAAAAGGGCAAATGAGAGTTGGGGTGAGAGACTATCAGTAAATTTTAGGGAGAATAAAAAGATGTTCTGGAAGGAGGTAAATAGGGTGCGTAAGACAAGGGAGCAAATGGGAACTTCAGTGAAGGGCGTAAATGGGGAGGTGATAACAAGTAGCGGTGATGTGAGAAGGAGATGGAATGAGTATTTTGAAGGTTTGTTGAATGTGTCTGATGACAGAGTGGCAGATATAGGGTGTTTTGGTCGAGGTGGTGTGCAAAGTGAGAGGGTTAGGGAAAATGATTTGGTAAACAGAGAAGAGGTAGTAAAAGCTTTGCGGAAGATGAAAGCCGGCAAGGCAGCAGGTTTGGATGGTATTGCAGTGGAATTTATTAAAAAAGGGGGTGACTGTATTGTTGACTGGTTGGTAAGGTTATTTAATGTATGTATGACTCATGGTGAGGTGCCTGAGGATTGGCGGAATGCGTGCATAGTGCCATTGTACAAAGGCAAAGGGGATAAGAGTGAGTGCTCAAATTACAGAGGTATAAGTTTGTTGAGTATTCCTGGTAAATTATATGGGAGGGTATTGATTGAGAGGGTGAAGGCATGTACAGAGCATCAGATTGGGGAAGAGCAGTGCGGTTTCAGAAGTGGTAGAGGATGTGTGGATCAGGTGTTTGCTTTGAAGAATGTATGTGAGAAATACTTAGAAAAGCAAATGGATTTGTATGTAGCATTTATGGATCTGGAGAAGGCATATGATAGAGTTGATAGAGATGCTCTGTGGAAGGTATTAAGAATATATGGTGTGGGAGGCAAGTTGTTAGAAGCAGTGAAAAGTTTTTATCGAGGATGTAAGGCATGTGTACGTGTAGGAAGAGAGGAAAGTGATTGGTTCTCAGTGAATGTAGGTTTGCGGCAGGGGTGTGTGATGTCTCCATGGTTGTTTAATTTGTTTATGGATGGGGTTGTTAGGGAGGTAAATGCAAGAGTCCTGGAAAGAGGGGCAAGTATGAAGTCTGTTGGGGATGAGAGAGCTTGGGAAGTGAGTCAGTTGTTGTTCGCTGATGATACAGCGCTGGTGGCTGATTCATGTGAGAAACTGCAGAAGCTGGTGACTGAGTTTGGTAAAGTGTGTGGAAGAAGAAAGTTAAGAGTAAATGTGAATAAGAGCAAGGTTATTAGGTACAGTAGGGGTGAGGGTCAAGTCAATTGGGAGGTGAGTTTGAATGGAGAAAAACTGGAGGAAGTGAAGTGTTTTAGATATCTGGGAGTGGATCTGTCAGCGGATGGAACCATGGAAGCGGAAGTGGATCATAGGGTGGGGGAGGGGGCGAAAATTTTGGGAGCCTTGAAAAAGTGTGGAAGTCGAGAACATTATCTCGGAAAGCAAAAATGGGTATGTTTGAGGAATAGTGGTTCCAACAATGTTGTATGGTTGCGAGGCGTGGGCTATGGATAGAGATGTGCGCAGGAGGATGGATGTGCTGGAAATGAGATGTTTGAGGACAATGTGTGGTGTGAGGTGGTTTGATCGAGTAAGTAACGTAAGGGTAAGAGAGATGTGTGGAAATAAAAAGAGCGTGGTTGAGAGAGCAGAAGAGGGTGTTTTGAAATGGTTTGGGCACATGGAGAGAATGAGTGAGGAGAGATTGACCAAGAGGATATATGTGTCGGAGGTGGAGGGAACGAGGAGAAGAGGGAGACCAAATTGGAGGTGGAAAGATGGAGTGAAAAAGATTTTGTGTGATCGGGGCCTGAACATGCAGGAGGGTGAAAGGAGGGCAAGGAATAGAGTGAATTGGAGTCGATGTGGTATACAGGGGTTGACGTGCTGTCAGTGGATTGAATCAAGGCATGTGAAGCGTCTGGGGTAAACCATGGAAAGCTGTGTGGTATTGTATATTGCGTGTGTGGACGTGTGTATGTACATGTGTATGGGGGGGGGGGGGGGTGGGCCCATTTCTTTCGTCTGTTTCCTTGCGCTACCTCGCAAACGCGGGAGACAGCGACAAAGTATAAAAAAAAAAAAAAAAAAAAAAAAAATATATATATATATATTGTGTGTGTGTGTTAGGTGAAGTGTGACCGTTCCGTACGTTAAATGGGTTAAGTTCTGAGGTCACCATGGATGGTTTAGTTAGATTGGTTTTAATCAGGTAGTTTTATATGTTTAATATAACATCCCAAGATTTTGAAGCAGTAGTCCAAATAAGGACAAACGTTCCTTGGTATAAATAGCGTAAATTCAGAAGAGAAGTAGTTAGGAGTAGGTTGCCAGTGTAGGTGGTTAGCTGCTAGCAATACTGATTTTGAGTTGTGGAAATATGACTTTTCAAAAGAAATAGGGTAACTATGAATAGGAGAGAAAATGGGTTTGACTGAACTTGTATAAGTCTTGCCTATCACACTGGGAAAACCTGACCAAAGTTAAATTGTAAGAAGGAAGTGTGATGAGACGTAAGTCGTGAGAGAAAAGATGAAGCCTTCTTGAAAGAAGTGAAAGAATAGTATTGTGTCGTGGAAGTGTAAAGGTAGTTCCCAAAATATTAGAGACAAAAACTAGTGATAAAAAAAAGGATCATAAGAGAGAAATCAGAATACTGAGGACATGACTGTTGATAGAGGAGTTAATGGTTGATTCAACAACTGTGACACAGACCAGCCACACTTGAAACTAGGTGGGAGAGAACATAGGAAGAAACACAGACTAGCCACAGATGAGGCTAGGTGGGAGAGAACATAGGAAGGAACACAGACTAGCCATAGATGAGGCTAGGTAGGAGAGAACATAGGAAGGAACACAGACTAGCCACAGATGAAGCTAGATGGGAGAGAACATAGGGAGAAACACAGACCAGCCACAGATGAAGCTAGATGGGAGAGAACATAGGGAGAAACACAGACCAGCCACAGATGAAGCTAGATGGGAGAGAACATAGGAAGGAACACAGACCAGCCACAGATGAAGCTAGATGGGAGAGAACATAGGGAGAAACACAGACCAGCCACAGATGAAGCTAGATGGGAGAGAACATAGGGAGAAACACAGACCAGCCACAGATGAAGCTAGATGGGAGAGAACATAGGAAGGAACACAGACTAGCCACAGATGAAGCTAGATGGGAGAGAACATAGGGAGAAACACAGACTAGCCATAGATGAGGCTAGGTAGGAGAGAACATAGGAAGGAACACAGACTAGCCACAGATGAGGCTAGGTGGGAGAGAACATAGGTAGAAACACAGACCAGCCACAGATGAAGCTAGATGCGAGAGAACATAGGGAGAAACACAGACTAGCCATAGATGAGGCTAGGTAGGAGAGAACATAGGAAGGAACACAGACTAGCCACAGATGAAGCTAGATGGGAGAGAACATAGAGAGGAACGCCAAAAGACAGAAGCCTGAAGATCATAACCCTATGCCACATAAGGTTATCAGCTTTGTTTTATTAAATGCAACAACACAAAACTGTGTACACAGTAGCAGAGAAAACAATGAATTTCAAGTTAAACGCCATATTTTTATATAATGCTGAGTACTGTACACTAGATTTGGATTAATTTAAACGGGGAAAAAGCCGATAATTTTCTTCTCGTATGGTCTGCTTTGAAAGGATAATGTAAATATTATCAAAGGTTTATGTCAGCTGTGCTTATTGTCATATACCTGTGACTGCATAAACCGTGTGAATCTAAGTTGTGTACAGCATCCACTAATAAATGATAATCACAGTATGATGTAGAATGTTGTATGACGTACCACAGCATGATGTAGAATGTTGTATGATGTACCACAGTATGATGTAGAATGTTGTATGACGTACCACAGTATGATGTAGAATGTTGTATGACGTACCACAGTATGATGTAGAATGTTGTATGACGTACCACAGCATGATGTAGGATGTTGTATGACGTACCACAGTATGATGTAGAATGTTGTATGATGAACTACGATATGATGTAGAATGTTGTATGATGTACCACAGTACGATGTAGAATGTTGTATGATGAACTACGATATGATGTAGAATGTTGTATGATGTACCACAGTATGATGTAGGATGTATGACGTACCACAGTATGATGTAGAATGTTGTATGATAAACTACGATATGATGTAGAATGTTGTATGATGTACCACAGTATGATGTAGGATGTTGTATGACGTACCACAGTATGATGTAGAATGTTGTATGATGAACTACGATATGATGTAGAATGTTGTATGATGTACCACAGTATGATGTAGAATGTTGTATGATGAACTACGATATGATGTAGAATGTTGTATGATGTACCACAGTATGATGTAGGATGTTGTATGACGTACCACAGTATGATGTAGAATGTTGTATGATGTACCACAGTATGATGTAGGATGCTGTATGACGTACCACAGTATGATGTAGGATGCTGTATGACGTACCACAGTATGATGTAGGATGTTGTATGACGTACCACAGTATGATGTAGAATGTTGTATGATGTACCACAGCATGATGTAGAATGTTGTATGACGTACCACAGTATGATGTAGAATGTTGTATGACGTACCACAGCATGATGTAGAATGTTGTATGACGTACCACAGTATGATGTAGAATGTTTTATGACGTACCACAGTATGATGTAGAATGTTTTATGATGTACCACAGCACGATGTAGGATGTTGTATGACGTACCACAGTATGATGTAGAATGTTGTATGAGGTACCACAGTATGATGTAGATGTTGTATGATGAACCACTGTATGATGTAGAATGTTGTATGTGTACCACAGTATGATGTAGAATGTTATATGATGCACCACAGCATGATGTAGAATGTTGTATGTGTACCACAGTATGATGTAGAATGTTATATGATGCACCACAGTATGATGTAGAATGTTATATGATGCACCACAGTATGATGTAGAATGTTATATGATGCACCACAGTATGATGTAGAATGTTGTATGACGTACCACAGTATGATGTAAAATGTTGTATGACGTACCACAGTATGATGTAAAATGTTGTATGACGTACCACAGCATGATGTAGAAGGTTGTATGTGTACCACAGTATGATGTAGAATGTTATATGATGCACCACAGTATGATGTAGAATGTTGTATGATGTACCACAGTATGATGCAGAATGTTATACGATGCACCACAGTATGATGTAGAATGTTGTATGATGTACCACAGTATGATGTAGAATGTTGTATGATGTACCACAGCATGATGTAGAATATTGAATGATGTACCACAGCATGATGTAGAATGTTGTATGATATAACAGCATGATGTAGTATATTGTATGATGTACCACAGCATGATAATGAATATTGTATGATGCACTACAGTATGTATGATGTAGAATGTTGTATGATGTACTACAGTATGATGTAGAATGTATGATGTACTACAGTATGATATAGAATTTTGTATGACGTACCACAGTATGATGTAGAATGTTGTATGATGACACCACAGTATGATGTAGAATGTTGTATGATGTACCACAGTATGATTTAGAATGTTATATGATGCACCACAGCCTGATGTAGAATGTTATATGATGTACCACAGTATGATTCAGAATGTTGTATGATGTAGAATGTTGTATTATGTAATACAGTATATAGAAGATTGTATGATGTACCACTGTATGATGTAGAATGTTTTATGATGTACTACAGTATGATGTCGAATGTATGATATACCGCAGTATGATGCAGAATGTATGATGCACCACAGTATGATGTAGAATGTTGTATAATGTACCACAGGATGTAGAATATTGTATGATGTAAAATGTTATATAATGCACCACACTATGATGTAGAATGTTGAATGATGTTCCACAGTATGATATAGAATGTTGTATGGCGTACCACAGTATGATGTAGAATGTTGTATGATGCACCACAGTATGATGTAGAATGTTGTATAATGTACCACAGGATGTAGAATATTGTATGATGTAAAATGTTATATAATGCACCACACTATGATGTAGAATGTTGTATGGTGTACCACAGTATGATGTGGAATGTTGTATGATGCACCACAGTATGATGTAGAATGTTGTATAATGTAACACAGGATGTAGAATATTGTATGATGTAAAATGTTATATAATGCACCACACTATGATGTAGAATGTTGTATGATCCACAGTGTGATGTAGAATGTTGTAGGGTGTACCACTGTATGATGTAAAATGTATGATGTACCACGGCATGGCGTAATATGTGTGATATACCACTGTGTGATGTAGAATGTTGTATGATGGACCACAGTATGATGTAGAATGTTGTATGATGTACTATAGCATCATAGAATGTTGTATGATGTACCACAGTATGATGTAAAATGTTGTGTGATATACCACAGTGTGATATAGAATGTTGTATGGTGTACCACAGTATGATGAACGTTGTATGATGTTCCACAGCATGATGTAGAATGTTGTATGATGTACCACAGTATGATGTAGAATGTTCTATGATGTACTACTGCATGATGTAAAATGTTGGATGATGTGCAACAGTGTGATGTAGAATGTTGTATGATGTACCACAGTATGATGTAGAATGTTGTATGATGTACCACAGTATGATGTAAAATGTATGATGTACCACAGCATAATGTAGAATATTGTATGATGTACCACAGCATAATGTAGAATATTGTATGATGTACCACAGCATGATGTACTATGTTGTGTGATATACCATAGTGTGATGTAGAATGTTGTATGGTGTACCAAAGTATGATGTAGAATGTTGTATGATGTTCCACAGTATGATGTAGAATGTTGTATGGTGTACCAAAGTATGATGTAGAATGTTGTATGATGTTCCACAGATGATGTAGAATGTTGTATGATGTACCACAGTATGATGTAGAATGTTGTATGATGTACCACAGTATGATGTAGAATGTTGTATGATGTACCACAGTATGATGTAGAATATTGTAAGATGCACCACAGCATGATGTAGAACATTGTATGATGTACCAAGCATGATGTAGAATGTTTTGTAATGAAAATGTTATATAATGACCAAGTATGATGTAGAATGTTGTATGATGTATCACAGTATGATGTAGGAAGTTGCATGATGTGCCACAGTATGATGTAGAATATTGTGTGACGTACCGCAGTATGATATAGAATGTTGTATGATGTACACGGTATGATGTAGACTGTTATGATGTACCACAGAATGAAGTAGAATGTTGTATGATGTACTACAGTATGATATAGAATGTTGTATGACGCATCGCAGTATGATGTAGAATGTTGTATGACATACCACAGTATGATGTAGAATGTTGCAAAATGTGCCACAGTATGATGTAGAATGTTGTGATGATTTACCACAGTATGATGTAGAATGTTGTGCGATGTACCACACTTTGATGTAGAATGTTGTATGATGTACCACAGTATGATGTAGAATGTTGTATAATGTAACAGAGTATGATGTAGAATGCTGTATGATGTACTACAGCATGATGTAGAATGTATGATGTACCACAGTATTATGTAGAATGTTGTATGATGTACCACAGTATGATGTAGAATGTTGTATGATGTACCAAAGTAGATGTAGAATGTTGTATGACGTACCACAGTATGATGTAGAATGTTGTATGATGTGCCACAGTATGATGTGGAATGTTGTATGACGTACCACAGAATGATGTATAATGTTGTATAATGAACCACAGTATGATGTAGAATGTCGTTTAATGTACCACAGTATGATGTAGAATATTGTATGATGTACTATAGTATGAAGTAGAATATTGTATAATGTACCACAGTATGATGTAGAATGTATAATGTATCACAGTATGATGTAGAATGTTTAATGTACTACAGTATGATGTAGAATATTGTATAATGTACCACAGTATGATGTAGGATGTTGTATGATGTACCACAGTATGATGTAGAATGTTGTATAATGTACCACAGTATGATGTAGAATGTTGTATGATGTACCACAGTATGATGTAGAATGTTGTATGATGTACCACAGTATGATGTAGAATGTTGTATGATGTACCACAGTATGATGTAGAATGTTGTATAATGTACCACAGTATGATGTAGAATGTTGTATGATGTACCACAGTATGATGTAGAATGTTGTATGATGTACCACAGTATGATGTAGAATGTTGTATAATGTACCACAGTATGATGTAGAATGTTGTATAATGTACCACAGTATGATGTAGAATGTTGTATAATGAACCACAGTATGATGTAGAATGTTGTATAATGTACCACAGTATGATGTAGAATGTTGTATAATGTACCACAGTATGATGTAGAATGTTGTATGATGTACCACAGTATGATGTATGATGTATAGTGATGCATGTTCCTGCAGGTGTTGGTGTGTGCTGGTGTTAGTGTTGGTGGTCCGATCGTGCTACCAAGACCTGATGACCTGATCACCACCACCGCTACCACCACCACCGCTACCACCACCACCGCTACCACCACTTCGTATGATAAGGAACCGCGGATGTTCGACTACCAAGGTTTTTATAACTGCCACGTCTATACATAGGGATAGGATGGTCCACAACAAACTACTGTATTATATATGGATAGGATGGTCCACAACAAACTACTGTATTATATATGGATAGGATGGTCCACAACAAACTACTGTATTATATATGGATAGGATGGTCCACAACAAACTACTGTATTATATATGGATAGGATGGTCCACAACACACTGCTGTATTATATATGGATAGGATGGTCCACAACAAACTGCTGTATTATATATGGATAGGATGGTCCCCATATGTATATGTATTATATCACTAGCTAAAAAGACTTGTTTACAAGATATCAACAACACTAGTTTTCTTATGAAATCAACTAGAGGAAAATTGTTTGAAGTAGATGAGGAAATAAAGCAAGATGGTTGAATAGCGAGGCAGAGGGATCTAAGATGGTTGTGTCTAATGTATTTTGGCTAGTATGAAACAGAGTTTCACATCTAACCATCAGACATGGGACTAGCAGTCCTTCAAGCAAGTTTCTTACACCGCTTTTAGTACACTTTTTTTTCTCCGTTTCATGACTCTTCTTTGAATTACAACTTTCTCACCACAATCCCTGATAAACTTCACTCCCATATGTGTCAGCTTGTCCACAAATGCCAGGTCCCCACAAAGCGGACTTACATTATCCCATTGTAACACAGGTTCTTACTTTCTTTTATGACCGTTCTTCCCACAACTTTCTACGTTGAGCGAAGAAATAACGTGTCATCATCTACGATTGTCATCTGTTCAGTCCTCTGTAAGGGGAGTGTAATGTTTGTTGGATATTTTGATAGTTTTAAGTTCTAACACGTGACTCTTGTCTGCTTCTCTCCAGGCCTGGCCCTCACCGCCTCCCCGTATTCAGTCGATCCTGACGGCCTCCCAGCCAACGAGCCGCCCTTCGTCGACCCTGTCCACCTCGCTCCTCTCCCCAGCAAATGCAAGCAAGTTCTCCTGGGCGCTGTTCAGTACAGCTCTAGATGAAACTGAGATCTAAGTCCAAGACACTAAAGACTGTGTATGACGTGTTGGACAGAATGATGGTCTCATGATCTTGCATGACTGACACACACACACACACACACACACACAACCCTATTTTTGGACACGAGAAACAGCACCCCTTTTCATATTGAAACATTCAGTATGTGATGGTAGACATCTTGATCACTCTGTACGACCTGTTGATATGATAGTTTGGCCTTAGACATGACGTCACCCTATCATGTGCTCAATGTTCGTACCGTCGTGCTCAGGGGTCGTACCGTCGTGCTTAAGGGTCGTACCGTCGTGCTCAAGGGTCGTACCGTCGTGCTCAGGGGTCGCACCGTCGTGCTCAAGGGTCGTACCGTGGTACTCAAGGGTCGTATCGTCGTACTCAAGGGTCGTACCATCGTGTTTAATGAATGACTGAGTGAATGATGATGATAGGAAAGACCCTTCAGATTAGGGAGACACAAGGGGAAGGCAAGACTGAGGTCAGTTTTAAGGAAGCGAGTATCAGCAGAATGTACAGAGGCAGGGCTCCACCCAGCGTGTAGTAACTGGGTTAGATGTGGATAAGACAGGACAGGACAGCTGGGGCAGGCCAGGTTGACGATGTGTGTGTGTTTTTGGTAAACGCCAGGAGGAGGAGGAGGGAGACACTGTGCATGTGTGTGTACTGCTTGTGCTGATGACGCTAGTCACCGAGCATGTCGTCACAGTCTTTCTAGATATTGGGTGTTGAGAGGTTGTTCATAATTCTATCTGCATGTTTGATATATGGGATTAGATAGTTTCCAGGGGATGTGTTGAAGAGATCATTTGGCTTGCCTGTCACAAAGGTGTCTCCAGCAGATGGTTAATGCTGACGACTTTGCTTTCTGGTGCAGGTCTGTATTCTCAGTGACGTCTTGCCTTGTGGCGTTAAAGATCCACCTCGGTGTTTTATTCTGAGTTACATGAAGGGTGTGGATGTTTAGTTTTAGCTGCTAGCTCTCTAGTGCTGCTGGAGCTTAAGTTGTCACTAGTCGAATTACGGTTTGTGAGATACGTTTTAGTTTTAACATTCGAATCTCTGAATCTCTTACAGTTCGACGAGCTCCGCTCTTGCAGTAGCCGCCTTTGTTTGAATGTTGTATTCATTCATCTTTAGGTGAACTTCATATTTGAGGCGTCGCACAGTGTTGGTGAGTGTGACGAGGGATAGGAGGATGAAGGTGTATGCGGGAGTGTAGGTATACGTTCGTTAGATTGTCGTACACTTGACAGAAGTATCGGTACTTTAAAAAGAACAACAGAGTTCACATAACCTGTGTGAACGAGCCAGCATGACTCTAGGCTGTACACTGCCTGGGTGTGGACCAGCCTGTGCGAATAGGTCTGGTCAGGAAGAGGGGTGGATCAGGGTTTCTCCCTGAGCGTGTTGGGTGAAGAACCAGCCAGCGTGGATGCGTCCAGCTTGTAAGCTGGCCAGGTGTGTACCGCCGTTGGCAGGTGGCTGCATACCGTCTATGGTAGCCAGACTTCTAGCGCTCCTGGTGTGACTGTGTGATCTCGCAAGAGAAAATGTTTCCTCAGACGGGACGGGTCCCACACAAAACCTTGATGTTCTTGTAGCTGTGACAGGTCTTGCATGGGTGTATTTGTGTATTTGTAATTACCTATTTGAACTCGAGGGTGAAAGAGTTCTACACTCGTAGGGCCTAATCTCTACAACATTTCCTACTGTCATACAGCGTTTTTAACCTCTGTATGCAATCCTCGGTCTTATGTTCTAGGCATTCCATTCATCCACCTTTTATACTTATTTTCAATGTCCTGGCCTTTATTTGTTCTCCTTTCAGATTGTTTGAAGAATTCTTCGCTGTTATCATCAGACTGGTTTAGGAACTTGAAAAAGGTCACCCCTCACTCTTCAGTCTTTTTTTTTTTTTTTTTTATACTTTGTCGCTGTCTCCCGCGTTTGCGAGGTAGCGCAAGGAAACAGACGAAAGAAATGGCCCCCCCCCCCCCCATACACATGTACATACACACGTCCACACACGCAAATATACATACCTACACAGCTTTCCATGGTTTACCCCAGACGCTTCACATGCCTTGCTTCAATCCACTGACAGCACGTCAACCCCTGTATACCACATGACACCAATTCACTCTATTTCTTGCCCTCCTTTCACCCTCCTGCATGTTCAGGCCCCGATCACACAAAATCTTTTTCACTCCATCTTTCCACCTCCAATTTGGTCTCCCTCTTCTCCTCGTTCCCTCCACCTCCGACACATATATCCTCTTGGTCAATCTCTCCTCACTCATTCTCTCCATGTGCCCAAACCATTTCAAAACACCCTCTTCTGCTCTCTCAACCACGCTCTTTTTATTTCCACACATCTCTCTTACCCTTACGTTACTTACTCGATCAAACCACCTCACACCACACATTGTCCTCAAACATCTCATTTCCAGCACATCCATCCTCCTGCGCACATCTCTATCCATAGCCCACGCCTCGCAACCATACAACATTGTTGGAACCACTATTCCCTCAAACATACCCATTTTTGCTTTCCGAGATAATGTTCTCGACTTCCACACCTTTTTCAAGGCTCCCAAAATTTTCGCCCCCTCCCCCACCCTATGATCCACTTCCGCTTCCATGGTTCCATCCGCTGACAGATCCACTCCCAGATATCTAAAACACTTCACTTCCTCCAGTTTTTCTCCATTCAAACTCACCTCCCAATTGACTTGACCCTCACCCCTACTGTACCTAATAACCTTGCTCTTATTCACATTTACTCTCAACTTTCTTCTTCCACACACTTTACCAAACTCAGTCACCAGCTTCTGCAGTTTCTCACATGAATCAGCCACCAGCGCTGTATCATCAGCGAACAACAACTGACTCACTTCCCAAGCTCTCTCATCCCCAACAGACTTCATACTTGCCCCTCTTTCCAGGACTCTTGCATTTACCTCCCTTACAACCCCATCCATAAACAAATTAAACAACCATGGAGACATCACACACCCCTGCCGCAAACCTACATTCACTGAGAACCAATCACTTTCCTCTCTTCCTACACGTACACATGCCTTACATCCTCGATAAAAACTTTTCACTGCTTCTAACAACTTGCCTCCCACACCATATATTCTTAATACCTTCCACAGAGCATCTCTATCAACTCTATCATATGCCTTCTCCAGATCCATAAATGCTACATACAAATCCATTTGCTTTTCTAAGTATTTCTCACATACATTCTTCAAAGCAAACACCTGATCCACACATCCTCTACCACTTCTGAAACCGCACTGCTCTTCCCCAATCTGATGCTCTGTACATGCCTTCACCCTCTCAATCAATACCCTCCCATATAATTTACCAGGAATACTCAACAAACTTATACCTCTGTAATTTGAGCACTCACTCTTATCCCCTTTGCCTTTGTACAATGGCACTATGCACGCATTCCGCCAATCCTCAGGCACCTCACCATGAGTCATACATACATTAAATAACCTTACCAACCAGTCAACAATACAGTCACCCCCTTTCTTAATAAATTCCACTGCAATACCATCCAAACCTGCTGCCTTGCCGGCTTTCATCTTCCGCAAAGCTTTTACTACCTCTTCTCTGTTTACCAAATCATTTTCCCTAACCCTCTCACTTTGCACACCACCTCGACCAAAACACCCTATATCTGCCACTCTGTCATCAGACACATTCAACAAACCTTCAAAATACTCATTCCATCTCCTTCTCACATCACCGCTACTTGTTTTCACCTCCCCATTTACGCCCTTCACTGAAGTTCCCATTTGCTCCCTTGTCTTACGCACCCTATTTACCTCCTTCCAGAACATCTTTTTATTCTCCCTAAAATTTACTGATAGTCTCTCACCCCAACTCTCATTTGCCCTTTTTTTCACCTCTTGCACCTTTCTCTTGACCTCCTGTCTCTTTCTTTTATACTTCTCCCACTCAATTGCATTTTTTCCCTGCAAACATCGTCCAAATGCCTCTCTCTTCTCTTTCACTAATACTCTTACTTCTTCATCCCACCACTCACTACCCTTTCTAAACAACCCACCTCCCACTCTTCTCATGCCACAAGCATCTTTTGCGCAATCCATCACTGATTCCCTAAATACATCCCATTCCTCCCCCACTCCCCTTACTTCCATTGTTCTCACCTTTTTCCATTCTGTACACAGTCTCTCCTGGTACTTCCCCACACAGGTCTCCTTCCCAAGCTCACTTACTCTCACCACCTTCTTCACCCCAACATTCACTCCTCTTTTCTGAAAACCCATACTAATCTTCACCTTAGCCTCCACAAGATAATGATCAGACATCCCTCCAGTTGCACCTCTCAGCACATTAACATCCAAAAGTCTCTCTTTCGCACGCCTGTCAATTAACACGTAATCCAATAACGCTCTCTGGCCATCTCTCCTACTTACATAAATATACTTATGTATATCTCGCTTTTTAAACCAGGTATTCCCAATCATCAGTCCTTTTTCAGCACATAAATCTACAAGCTCTTCACCATTTCCATTTACAACACTGAACACCCCATGCATACCAATTATTCCCTCAACTGCCACATTACTCACCTTTGCATTCAAATCACCCATCACTATAACCCGGTCTCGTGCATCAAAACCGCTAACACACTCATTTAGCTGCTCCCAAAACACTTGCCTCTCATGATCTTTCTTCTCATGCCCAGGTGCATATGCACCAATAATCACCCACCTCTCTCCATCAACTTTCAATTTTACCCATATTAATCGAGAATTTACTTTCTTACATTCTATCACATACTCCCACAACTCCTGTTTCAGGAGTATTGCTACTCCTTCCCTTGCTCTTGTCCTCTCACTAACCCCTGACTTCACTCCCCAGACATTTCCAAACCACTCTTCCCCTTTACCCTTGAGCTTCGTTTCACTCAGAGCCAAAACATCCAGGTTCCTTTCCTCAAACATACTACCTATCTCTCCTTTTTTCACATCTTGGTTACATCCACACACATTTAGGCACCCCACTCTGAGCCTTCGAGGAGGATGATCACTCCCCGCGTGACTCCTTCTTCTGTTTCCCATTTTAGAAAGTTAATACAAGGAGGGGAGGATTTCCGGCCCCCCGCTCCCGTCCCCTCTAGTCGCTTTCTACGACACGCGAGGAATACGTGGGAAGTATTCTTTCACCCCTATCCCCAGGGATAATATACATATATATATACTCTTCAGTCTTATGTGATAGAAAAATTTAAGGTCTCATTCTTCCATGTAATTCTGCTGTCTTAATTCTGATACCTTCTTTATGGCTCTCCTCTGGACTTTTTCCAGTAGTTCTCGGCGGGTCTTTCTATATCTGACGTCCATTTCCTCCGGGGCTCCCTCAAGGGAGTGGCCACGGCAATAGAGGCTGCATAACTGGTGAACACCAGCGCCGCTGCCTTTACTGCCTCGCCCTTAACAGGCCAGTGGCAGAGGGCAAGACTAGCGGTGTTCGAAAAGGCTCCTTCCTAATGTTCCTGTTGACTACTACTACTTAATGTGTCCACCTAAAATTGCAGCCTACCAATTCTACCTAATGCTCCCGACTAGTGTGTGCTACTGTCTATTGCTACTAACATTTTGCCAAAAGGCAGGGCTAACGCGTGGTACTCACAGCAGAAAAATGTAGAGTTACGAAGAATGAGTTATGTGAGTTTAGTGTTATGTTACGTGTGAGAGATATTGCATGTTTGTGGACAGCCGCCTGGATCAGGGGAATGCAACTTGACAACCACTGAAGTGATGGCTCTGCACAGCATTCGCCGACCCTCTGATACCCAGGTGGGTAGTACCGTTAATATACCTCCCTGGCCGGTGGCTGCCTACCAAACTTGAGAAACTTATTCTAGTTCTGGCCTTATGTAAGGTGTGAACAGGTCGCTTGATGCGTGAATAATGTTCTAATATTTGCCAGAGGACAGTTTGTCTCCATTACTATTCCACTCATGCTGAGCACTGGCAACAGGTTCGGCACTATGTCTATTCTCAAGTGTCTTAGACAGATTTCTGCAGCTTTCTCGCTAAATGATATTCAAATCGAGGTCTTCACTCTGTGTTCTCCTTCCTCATTCCATTACAATTACTCGGATTAGATTTCATCAACCAATCTCATACCAGGTTTGGAGTTTGTGCAGGTTCCTTTGTAAGTTGATGCAGTCCTCTTCACTGTTCACATTAATCATGACCTTGGTATCATCCGCACACATATTCAGATGGGAGTTTCAATCACTCTAGCAAGTCAGTTACATAGGTTCGAGAAAAGCAGTAGTCTCAGAACACACCCCTGCAGTATGCCACTAATGACCTCGACATATTTCGAGAAGACTTGCCTGACATGCGTCCTCTATCCCCTTCTACCATAATCATCTGTCCATTTATGTAACCTCTTCCCTATTCCTCCCTGGAGATCCAAGTCTTTACCAACCTTCTATCTGGTAAAGTGTAAGGTTCTCTCTGGCAGTTCCAGGTATAGGCAATCCACCCACGCTTGTCTTTTGTCTGACAGACGTCATCCCTAGAAATCTTGAGACTGTTACGCGTCGCTGTGTCTCGTGCAGGTGCATCCCTCTCGTTCGTGGATGATAGCGTTCCAGCAGACTACAAGCTGCGCTCTTCATGGAGACCTGACCTGTGGTGCAGCGGCCTCCCTTGGTTTCCTTTTCTTAGCGATACATATGTATGACGTTTGTCTTCTTCCATTTCCTCGACAATATACCTTTTGCTTAGGACATCTCGAACAACAACAAAGATTCAAGTGAACTCTAGTGTACCTGTACTCTTCTTTAGTGCACAGACATATTCTATCAGGGTCGAGGGCAGTGCTTAGGTCTTTTCTGGATATCTTGATATGAAGACCTCCTCCCCGCTCCGGCTCACTGGTGCTGCACTTCGCCTTAGTAGCTGCTCTTTGACTGCCAGTTTACTCCTCATGAAAACTGTGAACAAGTTTAGGCTGTGTCTTGCCTTGTCCACAATATTCTCTTCAAAGATTCTTTGCTGCTCCTTTCTTTTTCCTGTCGTGTTCGTTTCTTTATATGTCATACCTTTCAAAAGGTGGCCGGCTTGGGTTCCCCCCTATTTTGTTCCACAGCAAAAGCGCAGATCCTTTGCTTTATGATATCCTTTATAGACCCATACCTTGTTTGACAAATAGAGCAATAGCTCGTTTTCTGACCTTCTCTTTGTATTTGAGGTGTTGGGTACCCAGGTTCCCACTCCTTTTATGTAAATTTCACAGAACCTCCTACCACCGTCCCATGGCCCCTCCCTACTGAACTTCATGTATCAGTTTGACAAAGATATTGAGTGTCGTATAATTTCCACTATTCTATCTCTTCCTATCTAATAATCGTACTCTGACATCATATGATCGCTTTTCCAATTGATGCACCGTACGTGATATTCTCTGTATCAATGCAACTATGTATGATGACCAGATCTTGTAACAGTGCGTCAGTGACCCCAGTGTGCTCAGTGACATGCTGGTACAGAACAACTTCCAGTGTACATTCTTAGCACCGAATTCTCCAATGACTTTCACCACGAGAATCCAGAAAGCTTTGTCGGTCGATCTCTTAGTGATGGAAATCCCCTATTATTTGCCCTCTTCAGTTTGTGATAAGTGCGTGTATCGTGTGCTACCCTGACATATTCATCACTGTTGTTGTATATTTGGTCAAGATCATTACAATCATTTGTAGGATTCTGTATCTACCTCAGTATAGCCCTTCTGTTTCTCAGTAATTCCAGCTAATTCCCTCAGATGATTTATCTTATACGTCTCCCTTCCTCCTAATTCCATACTTTGTAAGACGATCATTTTCCATCTTCGTTCTTATAGATCCAGTCACGACTGTTGGATCTAGCTTCACCTTTGTATGTGTACTTGATTCAAGCTTTCTTATCTTGGAGTGGCTGCTGGTCTGCATTTTCCTCGCCCTGGGTCATGCATTCCTCTTTGCCTAGTCCATAAGGTACTCAAGGTCTTGGAACGCTCCCCAGTTTCTAAGATTAATAGGTAGTTATGATATTGATACAAAACTAGATCCAAACCAGGAAGACACCTTGAAACACGTCAGACGACTGTTAGTTTCCCATATGTAACAATTATTTTAGTGCCATTTTCTACTCGCTGAGCGGTACACTTCCTTGTGGTATTTCTTTAATAAGCTTCTTTATTTTACTTTGTCCTTTATTCACAGTAAGCTCTCTCAGGATATTCTTTACTTAGAGAGTAATTTAGTTTTTGCACAAAGTGGCAGCACTCAGGTCAAGAGCACTCGATGTGAATCTCTTGGTCTTTTCTTCCCAGATGTTATCCAGGTTTTCAAGCTGACATAGTGGAATGTTATATGCATACTTCACGAGTCGTCTGTATAGTCTCCATAAGAGATATCATTCAGGGGATTCTCCACATTCCAGTCTCAACCCAACCCTCACCCCGCCCACTTTTACCTGTGTGAACTAGGCCTGGGGAACTGAAGTGCCTCCAGATTGTGACAAGAAGCCAGGCAGTCCTGTGACCTGCTGGTGTGTGTGTGTGTGTCTGTGTGTGTGTGTGTACTTCTGCTTCATAATTGGTGACAATAATGATGATATTAGTTTTGGTTGATTAATGTACTGCTAGAAGGCAGCGGACCCTTGTACTATGTTTGATGAAGAGAGAGAAATCTAGACATCTATGTACAGGCAAGTCATATGAGAGGCACATATACTACTCCGCTCCTATTTCTAAGTCAATACTGAATAATTTTCCTGATGTATAGACGCGAACGAGAATAATGAAGGTTTTCAGTAGGCGTGACACACACTGTGAGTTGCTAACAGCGGGAGAACCATTAAGTGGGTGATGAACGACTCTATAATCAGCTCCTCCTCCATCAGGATACACCCGGAGCCGTGTGACGAGGCAGCCAGGTACCGGACCATCTCGGGGCACTGCAACAACCTGATCCACAAGGAGTACGGCGCCGCGGGCCACCTCCTCGCCCGCATGAACCCTCCCGTCTATGGTAATGTGGTTTTTCTTACACCATCAAGTTCAGCGAAGCATCGGAACCATTGGGTTGGGCATGGAATTTATCAGTGTGCTTTGTAGGGGCTTGACTCTATATACAGGTTTAGATCTGCCTGGGTTAGTTTCCTGGTTGTGTAGTAAGTGTAGCGATGATATGGTAGTAAAGTGTTCATAGTAAACACTGGTCACTGATAAACCTGGTTCAGTGCTGGCCATCCTCTGATGTACACAAAAGAAACACACGATATCAAAGTTGGGTTTGTGATATATGAAGGTGGATCTCCAGTGTGATACAGGTGTGTGTCTCCAGTGTGATACAGGTGTCTCTCCAGCGTAATACAGGTGTGTCTCCAGTGTGATACAGGTGTCTCTCCAGCGTAATACACGTGTGTCTCCAGTGTGATACAGGTGTGTCTCCAGTGTGATACAGGTGTCTCTCCAGCGTAATACAGGTGTGTCTCCAGTGTGATACAGGTGTCTCTCCAGCGTAATACACGTGTGTCTCCAGTGTGATACAGGTGTGTCTCCAGTGTGATACAGGTGTCTCTCCAGCGTAATACAGGTGTGTCTCCAGTGTGATACAGGTGTGTCTCCAGTGTGATACAGGTGTGTGTCTCCGGTGTGATACAGGTGTCTCTCCAGCGTAATACAGGTGTGTCTCCAGTGTGATACACGTGTCTCTCCAGCGTGATACACGTGTGTCTCCAGTGTGATACAGGTGTGTCTCCAGTGTGATACAGGTGTCTCTCCAGCGTGATACAGGTGTGTCTCCAGTGTGATACAGGTGTGTCTCCAGTGTGATACAGGTGTGTCTCCAGTGTGATACAGGTGTGTCTCCAGTGTGATACAGGTGTGTCTCCAGTGTGATACAGGTGTGTCTCCAGTGTGATACAGGTGTGTCTCCAGTGTGATGCAGGTGTGTCTCCAGTGTGATGCAGGTGTGTCTCCAGTGTGATGCAGGTGTGTCTCCAGTGTGATGCAGGTGTGTCTCCAGTGTGATGCAGGTGTGTCTCCAGTGTGATGCAGGTGTGTCTCCAGTGTGATGCAGGTGTGTCTCCAGTGTGATGCAGGTGTGTCTCCAGTGTGATACAGGTGTGTCTCCAGTGTGATACAGGTGTGTCTCCAGTGTGATACAGGTGTGTCTCCAGTGTGATACAGGTGTGTCTCCAGTGTGATACAGGTGTGTCTCCAGTGTGATACAGGTGTGTCTCCAGTGTGATACAGGTGTGTCTCCAGTGTGATACAGGTGTGTCTCCAGTGTGATACAGGTGTGTCTCCAGTGTGATACAGGTGTGTCTCCAGTGTGATACAGATGTCTCTCCAGTGTGATACAGGTCTCTCCAGCGTGATACAGGTGTGTCTCCAGCGTGATACAGGTGTGTCTCCAGCGTGATACAGGTGTGTCTCCAGCGTGATACAGGTGTGTCTCCAGCGTGATACAGGTGTCTCTCCAGCGTGATACAGTTGTGTCTCCAGCGTGATACAGGTGTCTCTCCAGCGTGATACAGGTGTGTCTCCAGCGTGATATAGGTGTCTCTCCAGCGTGATACAGGTGTCTCTCCAGTGTGATACAGGTGTCTCTCCAGCTTGATACAGGTGTGTCTCCAGTGCGATACAGGTGTGTCTCCAGTGCGATACAGATGTCTCTCCAGTGCGATACAGGTGTGTCTTCAGTGCGATACAGGTGTGTCTCCAGTGCGATACAGGTGTGTCTCCAGTGCGATACAGGTGTGTCTCCAGTGCGATACAGGTGTGTCTCCAGTGCGATACAGGTGTGTCTCCAGTGTGATAAAGGTGTGTCTCCAGTGTGATACAGGTGTGTCTCCAGTGTGATACAGGTGTGTCTCCAGTGTGATACAGGTGTGTCTCCAGTGTGATACAGGTGTGTCTCCAGTGTGATACAGGTGTGTCTCCAGTGTGATACATGTGTGTCTCCAGTGTGATACATGTGTGTCTCCAGTGTGATACATGTGTGTCTCCAGTGTGATACATGTGTGTCTTCAGTGTGATACAAGTGTGTCTCCAGTGTGATACAGGTGTGTCTCCAGTGTGATACAGGTGTGTCTCCAGTGTGATACAGGTGTGTCTCCAGTGTGATACATGTGTGTCTCCAGTGTGATACATGTGTGTCTCCAGTGTGATACATGTGTGTCTCCAGTGTGATACATGTGTGTCTCCAGTGTGATACATGTGTGTCTCCAGTGTGATACATGTGTGTCTCCAGTGTGATACATGTGTGTCTCCAGTGTGATACATGTGTGTCTCCAGTGTGATACATGTGTGTCTCCAGTGTGATACATGTGTGTCTCCAGTGTGATACATGTGTGTCTCCAGTGTGATACAAGTGTGTCTCCAGTGTGATACAGGTGTGTCTCCAGTGTGATACATGTGTGTCTCCAGTGTGATACATGTGTGTCTCCAGTGTGATACATGTGTGTCTCCAGTGTGATACAAGTGTGTCTCCAGTGTGATACAGGTGTGTCTCCAGTGTGATACAAGTGTGTCTCCAGTACGTGGTGTTGTCTTCCCCCAGACGAGGCTCTGATGAGGACGCGGTCCGTGTTGGGAGGCCTGCTACCCAACCCTCGCGTGATCAGCTTGCGTCTGCTGGACGTGCCGCTGGCCCCCGCCTCCCCACGCAACCTACTGGTCATGCAGATGGGCCAGTTCATCGACCACGACTTGTCCGTGACGAGCGTCATCAAGGGTAAGTCGCCACTTGTTTACGAAAATGGAGGGTGTGTGTCGTGAGGATGTGGGGAGTACATTGGAATATATTAGACGCGTATTGGAAGGACAGACGACTGGAAGCATAAGAGCCTTGGACAAAGCAGTTTTGTGGTTGACTGTGACGTTATATAGGTTTCACCTCGTTATTGGTTAAAGAGACGGGATAGTGAACCAGAAGGCACCTCCTCCCCACCTGCTACTCCCTCAGGCAACAACATCCAGCAGGAGAATGCTATGGAGGAACAACATACAGTTAACGTATGGAATACACTCAAGGAAATTTATAGGGAAGTGTAGATTGGAAGACATTCCAAAAGTACTTCATGGAGAAAGCAGAGAGCGGTTGTAATTATGAAAGATCATTTATTTCCTAAATGAGCCTCTAGTGATTATTGATAATGTATCGCGGTCCTTCGTGGTGTATCGGTTAGCGTTCCTGACCATGACGCATTCATGGGCCGCCCAGGGTGCATTGCATGGGTTCGAATCCTGGTTGTGGCAGTCTGTCCACAGTCAAACCAGCTGTTAATCTACACTAGAGGGTTGGTCGATAAAATGGGTGCCTAGCTCAGGCTGGGATCAAGGCCATATCATTAACGCTATATATATATATATATATATATATATATATATATATATATATATATATATATATATATACTTCCCACGTATTCCTTGCGTGTCGTGCAAGGCGACTAAATGGGGAGGGAGCGGGGAGCTGGAAATCCTCCCCTCTTGTTTTTGATTTTACAAAGGAAGGAACAGAGAAAGGGGCAAAGTGAGGATTTCCCTCAAAAGCTCCGTTCTCTGTTCTTAACCCTACCTTGCTAATGCGGGAGATGGCGAATAGTATGGAAAAAAATATATATTCCTTTATATTGCGTTCATGATAAGGCCTTGATCAGGGCCTCAGTCACCCGTGCCGTCTCCGCTAACATAACACAAAGCTGTGATATAGAGAGAGTGGTCGATCATGTCCCGGGGGTAACTTGTGTCACAACTCGACAACCGGAAATGCTTTCGAACACGTTATCAGTAATTTATCTTTTTAATTACATATATTTTCTTCTGGCTGATGTGAACCTCTTTCAAATGTGAAGAAAATGTAGTGTGTTGCAGCAGCTCGATATGTTGAAAACTCTCTTTTCCGATCCCTCTTTATCTTCACTCGTTATCGAGAAAATTGATTTAAATGTTTCTTCATAAGGCTTATCTTTGAGTGCCATATTCAGTTGCTTTTCTTTGTATACGTTCTAGTTTGTCTTCATCTTCGATCACGCTCTGGTAATCAGATATGAACAAGGTAAAAAGAGATCAAGAAATTGAATATCGTAACCTATGAAGATCATTGTAGGGTTTTAGATCTCTTCTGTAGTGTGATGATAAGTTGGGTCCGGCCGTGAGCGCGACGAAGCTTCCTTGGTGTCGTTGCAGCCACGGTCGTCAGAGGACACCGTGGAAGACTATACTTTGTGTTGTTAACACTGAGTCACTTGCAGATGCGGACGGTAAGAAGAGGAACTGCCGACCATGCACCTCGTGGAGGGAACCATGGTGTGCTCCAGTCCCGCTACCCAAGTATGACCCGTTCATATCGGCCAGAGTAGAGGGCACGGGCGAACGTCGCTGTCTACCCTTCATACGGTACATTGATGTGTATATAAACCTTACCTACCTGCCTTACAACTTCCCTCCTCTGGAGCTCTCAAAGTTCACCGGGTGGGACTGTGAGTTAGAAGTGTGTGTCTGTAAGTATGAGTGTGTGTCTGTGTGTATCTGCGTGTGTCTGTGTGTATCTGTGTGTGTCTGTATGTGTGTGTCTGTTTATGTGTGTGTATCTGTGTGTGTGTGGTGTATCTGTGTGTGTGTCTGTCTGTCTGTCTGTATGTATGAGTGTGTGTGTGTGTGTGTATCTGTGTTTTTGTGTGTTTGTGTGTGTTTCTGCGTGTATCTGTGTTTGTGTGTGTGTATCTGTGTGTGTGTGTTTGTGTGTGTGTGTGTGTGTGTGTGTGTGTGTGTGTGTGGTGTGTGTGTGTGTCTGTGTCTGTGTGTGTATGTTTGTGTGTGTGTGTGTGTGTATCTGTATGTGTTTGTGTATGTGTGTGTGTCTGTGTGTGTATGTTTGTGTGTGTGTGTCTGTGTGTATCTGTGTGTGTGTGTTTGTGTGTGTGTGTGTGTGTGTGAGTTGCATCTCGTGCATGAAGGGTATTGTGGTACTATGAATCTGGGTTCTAGAGTAAGGTGGTGTCCAGAGTACAGACGAGAAAGTGTAACATGTGTATGCCTGGGGAGTGTAGTTTCAGATGGGTTTCTACCCGATGGGATGGTGTCTAACACTGTTATTTAGTGATTGTCGGATCATTTTGGTGTGTATGTGTTTTCTCATTGATATTTTTGTTGTGGAGAATCGGAGTATCTGTAGGTTGTTGAAGTGAGAAGCTGGAGGTGACCTGTTGACTTCTACGTGAGGGTTGGTGGAATGGGTTGAGGTGGAAAGGGTCTCGGCTGCTGCATAGAGGTGAGCGTTGATCATGTTGAGGTGGGATCACTATGGGAGGATCTTGTCCTCTTGCTCAGGTGTTTAGTGTTGGAGGATACTCGTCAGCCTGTGATTACTCCGTGTGGTTTATTTCGTATGGTTTGCTGCAGGTGTATTATATATTGGGATGACCAGATGGCTGAGGCGTAGTTGAGGGTGGAATGGAAAATGCTCGTCGAAATCTGGTACCAGTAAGTGCTTAAAGGACATTTAGTTTGTTAGTTGCTTTTATATTGATGTGGTGTGGGGGGGGGGGGGGTCGTCACGTGTGTGTGTGTGTGTGTGTGTGTGTGTGTGTGTGTGTGTGTGTGTGTGTGTGTGTCATGGCCTGGCACGGGCACTTGTCACATTGACGGCTCCTCCTCTATCATATGTGTAACTGGTCTGCTCACATCATGCGGCCACTACAGAGACGATCTCCTGCCCCAGCAGGAGTGTGGCCCAGGGATCAGTGGACGCCTCCGGCCGCACCATCCTCCAACAGATCAACTTAAACACTGCCTTCCTCGACCTGTCTCCGGTGAGTGTGATTCTTCGTTCAAGTTCTTGCTGGGGCCAGGTGAAACCTGTGATATAATGATAAAAACTCTCGGATAAGATTACACTTTAGTTAACCTGTCAAGTGATACGGAGTATACAAGATTTTTCAACCTCTGAGTGTTCTCTGACGCTGATGATACGGTAATTTCCAGTGGTATGTAAAACAGGCAGGGGTCTCGGTCACTATACTATTGGGGATGAAGAACGTATAATACACCTAGAGTCAATCTGTCTTCCGGTAAGATACTGGCTAATAATCTCTGTTATCATTACTTTCTCCTCCGCTATGGCGTCTGCGGTCAGCCCGCATTCTCCAGCGGCATAACTTGAATATCCGCGGTCAAGCATGAGCTAGGTACACGGGTACTGTCTCCCCCTCACAGATCTACGGCAACGACGAGTGTACAGAGAAGCAGCTGCGCCAGTTCTACGGTGGGTTGCTGAAGAGCAGCCTCCGTCACCACCTCTTGACGCTGCCTGCCGACTTCTTCGCCGAGTGCAACACGCCAGACCAAATGTGCTTCTTCTCCGGCGATGGCAGGTGTGTACCATGATGCTGACCTGTGTCTTGTACACACGTGTCATGCTGATGCTGACCTGTGCGTGTTATACTGATGCTGACCTGTGTCTTGTACACATGTGTTATACTAATGCTGACCTGTCTTGTACACATGTGTTATACTGATGCTGACCTGTGCGTGTTATACTGATGCTGACCTGTGTGTTGTACACATGTGTTATACTGATGCTGACCTGTGTGTTGTACACATGTGTTATACTGATGCTGACCTGTGTCTTGTACACATGTTATACTGATGCTGACCTGTGTCTTGTACACATGTTATACTGATGCTGACCTGTGTGTTGTACACGTGTTATACTGATGCTGACCTCTGTGTTGTACACACGTGTTATACTAATGCTGACCTGTGTGTTGTACACACGTGTTATACTGATGCTGACCTGTGTGTCGTATACGTGTTATACTGATGTTGACCTGTGTGAATAGTTTACACATTATGAACTTAATTGAACATTAAGTGATGAATAGTCACAGTAATACAGTTAAGATGCCATATACACTAATAACCGGAAACTGAGCTGTTCACTTGGAGATATGCACTTGTTCTTAGATTGTTTACAAAGTTCACAGTGGTGGTTATAAGACTGTTCTCATACGCGGCTGTACGAGCTCTGATTGGAACAGGTCGATCGTAGTAACGAACGGTGGTTAGTGATGGAGGGGCGTCGGTTGAGGGAAGGGGTCTCTCTGTGACGGCGGTGTATCAGCAGTTTATTGTCAGACTGCCGTGTGAGCTGCCAGTCTTGGTCGGACATAATAGACACGTTCGGCGAGATGAGTCTCGCTCTTGGTCGGTGGGGTAAGAGGACCCTAGGATGATTCTGCATGCTCTGCTCTGCACTCCAAGCTGATCCCACTGTGTAGCTGGTAGTGAGGAGAATCCAGCTGAGGAAGCGTAAGTTAGCTTAGACAGAATGAAGATGGTATAGATATTCCTGAGCTCAGTTGGTGGGACGCCATGAGATTTCAGTCGGCGGAGAAGGTACAGACGGTATGAGGAATATGTGATAGGATCGACATGACTTCGGTTTCATCGTCGTCTGGAGTGATAACCAAGAAGTGTTGACGTTACTGACAACCCGGAGGATGGCAGGATGTGCTGTCAGTGAGCAGGATTTTGTGTTGGGCCAGGTTGATGTGCGTCATCACACTTTCTATAGCTGATAATGACGTCGTTGATCGTAGTCCACTCCTGAAGGTTGATGATGACGTGCTGAAGGGTTCTGAAGCCAGGAGAGTTGTTGCTGATAGTGATGCCAAAGGTGGAGTTGTCTACGTACCTCCAGCGGTAGTTTGTGTCCTTCAAGGTGTCAAAGATAAGGATAAGGAAGCAGAGTGGCGCCTGTGGCACACCGCATGTAAGTAGTAGTGAGGCCGATGTGGCTCCCCTACAGAGGACGGTATGGTGTCGCCCGGTCAGTATGTCCGTCAGCCACGAGACGAGACTCGCACGTAATCCCAGATCGACGGTAGTCTTAATGATGACGTTGTGGATGACCAAGTCGACAGCCCTGGTCTACGAAGGTGATTGCCACCGAGGTCTCGCGGTTTTCCAGTGATGTCTAGAGGCTGAGATGGTAATGAATGGTGAAGTATGACTTCACGTTTCCAGACTGCTGAAGGGTCTACATGAAGCAGTAATGTCAGCGTAGTTCCACTCGAATAAAACACTTACAAATTAGACTGGGGATTGCAGTGATGGCAACAGGATGTAAGCTGTTTAGAGACTGGGTTGTTGGATTTGGGTAGTGGAGTGACATGTGCTGTTTTGCAAGCTGTATGGCTTTTAGATTGAGTTGAGTTAAGCGTTGATTAGCGGTGTCGCTAATCAATGAGAGAATTCCTTCTACCAGTTGAACTTGAGGCTATATGAGTGTGGTTGAGCGTTTGCTTTTAAGACGTTGAAGGCGCTTAGCTGCTTGATATTCCTCTACTGTGTTCGGGTGAGGTGGGTAGGTATGCTGGGAGGGAACTGATGTCGAGTTGAGAATCGTTGGCAAATATTGGCAAAGTTGTTAATTTGGTGTGCTGCCTCCTTGTTGTTGAGTTTGCTGACGGAATGGAGAGTCCAGTGCTGACGAGTTACCCAACAACCGAAATTTCTCTTTGTTAAGTCAGTAAGTGGCCGATAAGTTTTGGTGTCTGTCCGGTAGTGTTGGGGTGATGGTGGGGGCGTGGGGCCACAACAGTGATAAACATGCACTGCGTCCGAGGAGGAGGAGGAGGAGGCTCGGGTGGTAGGTATGTAGGTAGTGGTCAGCCACATCAGTAAGAATCAGGTCAAGAATGTTTTGACCAGACGTGGGAAAGTAAAGATTTCTGAGATAAAGTTGTTGGTGGGAAGATGGTGTTGTCTATCTCATGACATCAGGAAGATGATATGTATCTCATGACATCAGGAAGATGATGTGTATCTCATGACATCAGGAAGATGATGTGTATCTCATGACATCAGGAAGATGATGTGTATCTCATGACATCAGGAAGATGATGTCTATCTTATGACATCAGGAAGATGGTGATGTCTATCTCATGACATCAGGAAGATGATGTCTATCTCATGACATCAGGAAGATGGTGGTGTCTATCTCATGACATCAGGAAGATGTTGATGTCTATCTCATGACATCTCCTCATCGTACAAGTATAGAACAAGGATACCTCGTCCTGAGCGTCAGACGTGCAGGTAAGGTGTTCTTCAAGTGCCTCCCCAGTGAGGAGCAGCAGCGGGTGATGACCTACGTAGTGACTGATGATCCCAGATGGACGTGGGTGTCATGTGGGCGAAACCTTAACCCATACCGCCAGCGGACCTACACACACGCTCAGTGCCACCTGGATGACGGTCTCTGTGGCTAAAGAGCGTCTCACCTTCCCCGAGCTTTGGTGTACGACGGTGGTAGAAGACGGTGTCGTCACTCAGGCTACAAATGTTATGAGTAATCCGCCAGGCCTCTGTTATTGCTATGACCTGGCTGTGACCTGACCTGGTGGTGATGGCTAGGTCTTCCGTGTTGTAGGGCAGGCAGGTGACATTCGATAGCAACAATGTCAGCAGGTTGTACCACTTCATTGAAACTTCTAAGTATTTCAAGCTTGTAATTCTAACTGGTAGTTTGCGTCGTCTTGGTGAGTCATGTTTCAATTGCTTTCTCTTGATTGGGCCCGTGTTTATCTCAGGCATGAAATGTATTTAGCGAATCTAACTTCTTACTAACCGTTGGCAACTTGGGAGTGACACAAAAACGCGTCTATCCTCTTCTAGGGTTTGACTGTATTTAGGTGTGTGTGTATGTCAGCGCATGTGAGAGTGATAGAACACTGCGAGGATAATGTGTGGCGTGCATAACGGGCATGAGGTATCTGGCTGGATGACTGACTAGTTTGACGTATTGGCAGTTGTATATCAAGTTCCTCATACAACATAACATGTATACACAATTAATACATAGGTCACCTCCCGTGCATATTGTAGCCGAACTAATAAAAGAATTATCTAAAATCTATGAACTGTGGAGGTACGGAAAGATTAGTAACCATGATGTTACCAGTCACAGATATTGATCGAGTGTCGTGAAGGCAGAGTATGTGGTCGTCTCCTCCCTCCGTCCTCACTCAGTAGGTGCTCCGCTGTGCTCTCCCTCCCTCCTCTCTCCAGGCTTCACTACTGACCACCAGCTGCCGAGGCTTTTGGGATGAAGTATATTTTGTGTCTTGTATACCAACACTGTGTGAGCTCTCTCTCTCTCTCTCTCTCTCTCTCTCTCTCTCTCTCTCTCTCTCTCTCTCTCTCTCTCTGTGAATTTTGACGCAAACGTTGCATTGAACAATGTCTAACTTTGCTTCTACATTTCCCTGTACAACCAGGAGGTCTTCTCTTAACTACTCAGTCGTATCCCGGAAGATCTGTGTGACGTTAGCTATACCCACCCGCTAGGGTCTTCTAGTAGACCAAAGCTTGAGGTCCAGCAGACCTTTTGTGTCTATGGTCTATTATTGTTTGTAGATCTAACAAGTGCTGACGTTGAGACAATGTGTGACACCACGAACAAATGATTTTGAGTTAGGCCCATTGGTCTGGTCTGGCATTTGCTATAACATTTTATATTGATTTCATATTTCGATGGAAACGACTTAACAATTGGGGTTATCCTAGTTATAACGAAATTTGGTCTTGATATTATCGCTCACCAACCCTTGACGAACAACACGGTTCGTTCTCATCATTACGAAATTCATCGGACCCATCTGGGAAGATAACGTTCTTTCACAGAGTTGTTCACTGTGACCTGAACGTGTATATGTGGGAGAACTGTGAAGTGGTCTGCCATATCATCTAACACGAGTTACGCGACACTGCTTATCTAACACTCGTCACGCGGCAGTTCTAATCTAACACTCGTCACGCTACAGTTCTAATCTAACACTCGTCACGCGACAGTTCTAATCTAACACTCGTCACGCGACAGTTCTAATCTAACACTCGTCACGCGGCAGTTCTTATCTAACACTCGTCACGCGACAGTTCTAATCTAACACTCGTCACGCGACAGTTCTAATCTAACACACGTCACGCGGCAGTTCTTATCTAACACTCGTCACGCGACAGTTCTTATCTAACACTCGTCACGCGACAGTTCTTATCTAACAATCGTCACGCGACAGTTCTTATCTAACACTCGTCACGCGACAGTTCTTATCTAACACTCGTCACGCGACAGTTCTTATCTAACAATCGTCACGCGACAGTTCTTATCTAACACTCGTCACGCGACAGTTCTTATCTAACACTCGTCACGCGACAGTTCTTATCTAACACTCGTCACGCGACAGTTCTTATCTAACACTCGTCACGCGACAGTTCTTATCTAACACTCGTCACGCGACAGTTCTTATCTAACACTCGTCACGCGACAGTTCTTATCTAACACTCGTCACGCGACAGTTCTTATCTAACACTCGTCACGCGACAGTTCTTATCTAACACTCGTCACGCGACAGTTCTTATCTAACACTCGTCACGCGACAGTTCTTATCTAACACTCGTCACGCGACAGTTCTTATCTAACACTCGTCACGCGGCAGTTCTTATCTAACATTCGTCACGCGGCAGTTCTTATCACCTCACCTTCCCAGACGTTGGCAAGGTTGGCCCACACGAAGGAACTAACGTGCGTGAAGGAACGAAAAACTACAAGTGAAGCTAAACACGAACGACTTAATGAGACAACATAACGTAACGTAACCTAACCATACTGTGAGATTTGTACATTAACTCTGGATTCTATACAATAAGAAATGCAACGAGAGATTTGTATTTCTTAATGCGGACGTTACCACGAGAAATTAGGCCAGTGCAAAGCAAATGAATAATTGCCCACTGCTCTTGTTGTAGATGGTCTGGAAGTTGACATGGGCGGTGTTGATCATGGACCAGCCATAGATGGTGTTGATCATGGACCAGCCATGGACGGTGTTGATCATGGGCCAGCCATGGACGCTGTTGATCATGGACCGACCAGCCATGGACGCTGTTGATCATGGACCGACCAGCCATGGACGCTGTTGATCATGGACCGACCAGCCATGGACGGTGTTGATCATGGACCGACCAGCCATGGACGGTGTTGATCATGAACCAGCCATGTCTCGGGTATTTCAAGCATCATATCATTTCCCCCGCAGAGTGAACGAGAACCTTGGCCTTTCGGTGATCCATACGTTGTACCACAGGGAACATAACCGTCTGGCCGAGGCCCTGCGGTGGCTCAACCCTCACTGGCAGGACGAGAGGATCTACCAGGTACGTGCGTGGTGAGGGGCTCCTGCTGACGGAGGAGTAGAGTAGAGGATGGTGTGCGCTACCTCTCGCAAGGGAGTGTTGGCTATACAAACTTCCATAACATAATCACAGTGAACTGCCCGACACATGGCAAGACTGGTCGATTACTTTTGCTGTCGCTGTTGATCAATCGAGTTTTGAAACCTTCCTTTTAGCATCATCAGTCTTCAAGGTTCAGTATTTTACCTTAGTCTTCATTCATACGTCAATGTTAAGATCATTTATGATGTCTTCATGTCTTCCGTACGTCCCGTATGCTCCTAATTTGACCATCGACTTCCTACAGGAGGCTCGTAGAGTGAACATTGCTCAGTATCAGCACTCGCTCTACAAGGAATACCTTCCTGTAGTGATTGGTTATGAGAAAGCTGCCAGACACAAGCTCATTCCTCAACACGACGGATACTTTCTGGTACGTAAAGTAGCTGACTTTGAATTCAGATGATGTGCAGAGGAACATTTGAAAAACCTCATTTAATCACGATTTAAACTGCTTAAAGAACACGTACTGAAAATAAAGGTTATCTTATTGTCAAGGGTGATAATTGGAGAGATGTTTATCGTGTACATGCGTGTGGCATGAACGGTTCTATGTACATTGATAAGAATGTGGTGTGAGAGATTTTGTAGTATTGACACGTATGTAGCATTAGTGTTCATTGTAATATAACCCTTGTGGTATTGGTGACCCTTGTGATGTGAATCATTTATATGATTCATGTGATGTCAAATTATGGTGTGTGTGTGTGTGTGTGTGTGTGTGTTAATATGAAGTATGTGATAAGGGTTCATTGTAATACACACCAAGGATTGCGTGCTCCTGATGATGATGCTATGTATCGTGTCATCCCGTCTAAGTGATTCTGATAATACCAAGTACGTGTTTGTATGTGATTCTCATATCATGCAACGTGATCATTCTGATAATACCAAGTACGTGTTTGTACGTGATTCCTGTATTATAGACAAGTTTAATGTGGGAGTAATTTTCGTCATTGCAACAACCATGTGGCGCTGGGACCACTGTATTATGAATTATGAATTATTATTGTACTTTAAAGTAACGGAGGATTCTTGTGGTGATGCGTAATGTTATGATCTGGGATGGAGCCAGACGCGAACTGAGGATGTGAGATACAAGGGAACATAAGGAGAGCAAGTGGCCGCTGGTGCTCACACCTCCAGCAGGAGCAGCTGGTGCCCACACCTCCAGCAGGAGCAGTACAATGTAGTGTGTGGTAAAGTGTCAGTTGATAAGTTATCACTGACTGTGAGGAAGGACGAGAGAAAAGAAAACAGGAGATGGAGTTAGCTGGAAGAAAAGTATATATTTGTGTCACTTGAGTGTGAGATGATAGTCTTTCTCTGGGAAGATGATGATGTATCTTGGATGTCTTGAGATATCGCTGAGTGCAAAGACATAACGAATCTCCAAATGTAGATACTGTAAGTAGCAGATGTTGAGAATATATGCTCGTATGGTTATCCTCATGAGTAAACATGGTCACTTGTTAGTGTCTTGGTACGTGTATAGAGAGAGCCGGAATTGGTGTTGGAAAATATACTTTTCTGCATTATCATTTCCCTCTGAAGTCTTGCGCTTCAGAGAGAATATAGGAATAAGTAACAGAGTAGAACAGAGACGTGTTTCATGTGTCATTACTGGTTCAAGAGATCGTAACGGTCGTAATGAATTACTCTGTAAATTCTACAAAGTTGACCACAAGGTTCAGGCATCCGTAAGCTTCATTCATGTTGAAATCGTGGTAAAGTGCTGCCCCAGATGACGACCAGGAAATGAACCTTGATACGACTTTATATTTCAGGGTTATGATGACAAGGTGAACCCAGCCATCCTGAACGAGTTCTCCACAGCTGCCTTCAGGATGGGACACTCCCAGATCCCCAACACACTCGTTCTTATTGATCCTCACTACCAACTCCACTCCACCGTACCCATAGAGACGACCTTCCATAACACTACCTTCATATTGTCGGTGAGTTCATGAAGGACCAGCTGTTAAACGCCCTTGTACCCTCCACTACCAAAAGAAACAGTTGTGGTAAATGTTAATAACTGATAATTGAATGCCAGCCTCTCGTGTTATGGTCGTTACGATTAATGATTGGATTGTTTAACCTCAGTTACACTAGTTGGTGACAGCAATGGAAGCACTTCGAATAATTCTTGAAATTTATCGTTAAATTTTGTAATAGAGAGTTGACCTCCAGTACGTGAATCATCTTGAAGTAATTATTTCAACATACAAATTTAGAGTAACGTCTTGCTTACCGAGGATAGGAATGATATCACTGTCAACATATGAATTGAGAAATATTTGATATCTAATGTAATCCAGATTACGAGGCACCTTTTGTTGGATTTATATTAACAGCAAAACTGTGCGCTCTCTCTCTCTCTCTCTCTCTCTCTCTCTCTCTCTCTCTCTCTCTCTCTCTCTCTACCCAGTCCTGGAGGCTGGGAAAGAACAGGGTTGCCCTTTCCTGTTGGATGAACTTGCTGCCCACCTGAATGACGTGTCACCGCTGACCCTAAGCATGGCGCAGTACATCCTGAAAGCTTCGCCTCTTGTGTTTTCCAGGAGAGACATTACGACTACGTGCTCCGTGGTATGATACAGCTGGCCGCGAGTCCCAGTGACCTCAGCCTCGCAGACAGTGTGCGACACAAGCTCTTCAAGAAAGAGGGTAAACCTCATTCAGGAGAAGATCTCTTTGTCTTGAACATTTTAAGAGGTTTGTTTACGATCTATTTTCATTAGGGTAGACTTAAGACTTGATACATTATCGTAGGAAACTGTGACTAGATCTTTGTGACAGTAGACATTTGTAGATTGCGAGTAGACGGTAATCAAGGAGTCATTATTAAATAATCGAATAGTTTTTTCTTTGTTTAAGCCAGTTTGTAATATCTAACATCGACCTCCATACATAATGAATGACAGTTTCATTCTGACTACAGTCAAAAACACGACTTCATCAGACTTATATCTTTCGAGTAGTTATTCACATTTCCTTGGTGCAGGTGTGAGCCAGGATGTACAGGGTGTACTATAGTATAAGTTGACATAACCTGCAAACATTAATGTTACTGTGTTGTGGTCAGGTCGAGACCATGGTCTGGCGTCATACGTCACCTACCTCTCTGTCTGTGGCATCAGGGAAGTTTCCAGTTTCCATGACCTGAAGCCCCTCATGGCGGACGAGATTATTGCCATCTTGAAGGCGACCTACACCCACGTCCAGGACGTGGATCTCTTTGTTGGAGGACTGGTGAGGATGCGAGTTGTTGCTTCACATGGCTACGCTTAGCTGGAATTGCTTCAGTAACTACACGAAAGGATGCACGAATGACTTATGTTTACGTACAAAATGCATTTGGTCAGGACTGAAGTACAACAGACAATAGGGAATGTTACACAATATTGCTCAGCTCCTTTACTGAACGTTCCAATTGTCTATTATGCTAATCTGCCATCATAAAGAATGTAATACTGTGTATTTCAAGACTTGGATGATTTGTGTGAAGAAGTAAGTGTAAAAAGCGCTTTCCTTTGTAGGACAGAAACATCATGTGAACCAGAGGGAGAAAGACACTGCAGATGATGTCACGTTAGCCAGTAATACTTGTATATTGTACCACTCGTCTTCCTTCATCACCGTTGCTAACGCTAATGTGTTTCCCTCAGGGAGAGGACCACTTGCCTGGTGCTCTGGTGGGGCCAACCTTCGCCTGCATCATAACCCAACAGTTCCTTATCTTAAAAACTGGCGACCGATTTTGGTAAGTTTGGTTTCAGTTCGATGACTGTGTTGTAGTCTGGAGCCACTCTGATGTAGAGTCTCGTACATTTGCGGTATATTTTCTTCAGCTTCATTCCTGTAGTAGTGACCTTCAGTGTGACTACCTGGTCTGAATAATTATAAAACATGTTATGCTATGTCTCTGTTGTGAGGATGTGATCTGTGAGATGAGTACCTCCTAAATATTCTGTAGATGAGTACGTACAACATTTGACTAGTTAAGGTACAATATTAGTTGATCTGGAACAATCGGATCGAAAGGTTTATTTTCCCTAGATTATGTAGATGGATAAAATGTGAAGCTGAAAGAACGTGATGTTTGCCTTGAAAAATTTAAGGATTACCTCGAAAAAAAGAGGGGGATTTGTATGTGGGATTTATACATCTGGATAGGGTGCCTGACATAGTTAGATGTATTCTGTAATGTGTTACGAATCTTTGGCATGAGTGAAACTTTTACCTGGACAACAGTGCATGGTGTGCGAGGAGGAAGGCAGGAGAGTGAGTGGTTCCCGGTGAAGGTGGATCTGTCAGGTGTGTGTGATGTCAACTGTTTGAATCTGTTCGTGGACATTTGGTTGAGGCTCTTGGGGCGATGGGCTTGTATACAGTATGTTGGGGACTGTGTGGGTGGGGGATCTTGATAGGTCGATTTGTTAGCAGATGACACGTTTCTGGTGACGAGAGAGAGAGAGAGAGAGAGAGAGAGAGAGAGAGAGAGAGAGAGAGAGAGAGAGAGAGAGACTGGTCTCAGACTTTGGAAACGTGTTTGAAAGAAGCAAGTTGAGGCAGCGCAGCGAGGGGTGAAGCAGGGTGGTGGTTTTGAGCGTGGGTTGGAATAAGGAGAGCCTGAAAGACTGGAGAAAGTGTAATGTTTTGGATAACTGGACTTCCCAGTGGATGGAACCTTGAGCGTCATAGAGCGAGAGAAGGGACTGAGTCCCCTGGTGCATTAAGGGCGTGTGGAGGGAGAGGCCAGTGTCATGAAAGGGTAAAGTTTCGTATGTCTAAAGTCCCCGAAAGACCTGCACAGATGCGCCGTTGGCTTTAGAAGCAAGTGGAAGGAAAACGATGGAAGATCATTGGAGGTGCTGGTATTAACTTAGTTGAGGAAGACGTCTGATGAGACGGATGAGGTATGATAGTGTCAGAGCGAAGTGTAGTGAGGGATGATAGTGTCAGAGGGAGGTGTAGTGAGGGATGATAGTGTCAGAGGGAGGTGTAGTGAGGGATGATAGTGTCAGAGGGAGGTGTAGTGAGGGATGATAGTGTCAGAGGGAGGTGTAGTGAGGGATGATAGTGTCAGAGGGAGGTGTAGTGAGGGATGATAGTGTCAGAGGGAGGTGTAGTAGAAAATGTAGTCTGATTGAGACGGTCTACTAGGGTGTGCCACAGTGGTTTGGCCACATGGCAACGATGAGCGCAGAAAGACTAAGATATGTGTGTTGGACTTGAAACAAAGGAGAGGATGGAATGAAATATGTGCTGGGGTAACGGATCCTGAATATATATATATATATATATATATATATATATATATATATATATATATATATATATATATAGAGAGAGAGAGAGAGAGAGAGAGAGAGAGAGAGAGAGAGAGACGTGCATTTGATAACGTGAATGATGGGATCTGTGTTCATGTTTCGTCAGTGGAATGAACCAGGACTGATGAAATAGTGGAAACAGACCATGGAATGGTGTGTGGTGCTTGGCTGTGTTATGGTGAGCTATGGTTTCTTTGCTTCATACATTGACAGAGGTTTTTAATGTGCAAATGAGGCCATTGTTTAGTTTGAGATTCTTCTCATTAAGGCAAGAATTGTAGTTACATATGAACGGAATTGTATTTACCAAGAACATCAGACCAATGGGAAAGAAATTCATGTGAATAGAGTAAACGAATCCACTGAAAAAGGAGACGTCAAGTTAATGATAGGAAAAAAGTAACTAAGGACATGGCTTGTTTTCCTTACGTATATCAAAAAAGGCAATAAACCATATGATCTAACTTTCAAGTACCTCTTCGCCTAGTTCATCTGTTCGACAGATTTTCAAGATAGGCCTTTACATCACGATGGTAGTGGGGATGTGCTCCACCTTGAATTATAAATCTTGGATGTAGTTTGATTAACACTGTATTGATAAAAATTCAAAACTGCTTTTATGAACATGTAAACCAGTGGCTCTCAAAATTTTGTTCGTTGCAACCTTGGTATTATTAATTCTTACTTCATAAAGCAATAGAGCAATATAATACAATAAAATGATTTAAATTAATGCAATAACTTAAGACGTAAATACTATTATTCCTTGAGAGGGATGACTCTTTTGTCTTTGCCATTTGAACACTACGTCTCGCGACCTGTTCGAACGGCTCGACGCACCAAATCTGGGTCGCGAGTCAGTATCTTATGAACCAGTGGTCTAACCACTTGACCATGAACACACCACCCTTTGGTACAGTGACGTGACCATCGGCTTGACCACTGGGGACTGCTGGAGAGCCAAGTTACTATACCCAAGGGTCGTAAAGTCGTGCTCGAGGGTCGTATTCTTCAAGGTCTTTGCAGGTACGAGAGCGGGGATGCTGGCTTCTCACACGAGCAGCTGGAGAGTCTGAGGACCAGCTCCCTGGCCCGCACCATCTGTGACAACATGGATGACGCCAATACCCAAGTCCCCCCCAAAGCTTACTTTCAACCTGATGAAGAAACGTAAGCTTATCTTCATTGTGATAAAAGGCTGTAAGATTATCTTTAGTCAGATGGAAGGTGTTTATATATTCAGTCTGTCGAGAGAAAGTAAGCTTCATGAAGGTGAGAGGAAGTTAATTTTCAGTATGATGAAAGAAAAGCTTATCTTCACTCCTGATGGAAAAAGATAAGTTTATATCCAAACTGATAAAAAGGTATGTTTATCTTCATCCGTCCTGAATGGAAGTATGATTTTTTTCATCCATCCTTAAAGAAAATAAGCTTGTCTTCATCCATCCTTAAGGAAGGTAAGCTCGTCTTCATCCATCCTTAAGGAAGGTAAGCTTGTCTTCATCCATCCTTAAGGAAGGTAAGCTTGTCTTCATCCATCCTTAAGAAGGTAAGCTTATCTTCATCCATCCTTAAAGAAGGTAAGCTTGTCTTCATCCATCCTTAAAGAAGGTAAGCTTGTCTTCATCCATCCTTAAAGAGGGTAAGCTTGTCTTCCTTCTTTCCAAAAGAAAGTAAGCTTGTCTTCATCCATCCTTACATAAAGTAAGTTTGTCTTCATCCTTCTTAAAAGAAGGCAAGCTTGTCTTCATCCATCTTTACAGAAAGTAAGCTTATCTTCAGCTTGACGACATAGTAGAAGTTTTGTGAGGCTGATCAAAAATATAAGCTGTTCAACCTGATTGAAAAGCAAAGCTTATCTGTAACGTGATAGTAGAACAAACTTAGATCCAGCTAAACCAACTTTAACTTTTAAGGCAAATACAAGACTAACTTTGGGTATATCGGGAGACATACAAGCTTGAGTTACTCTTACAATAAACATAATGGATTACATCCCAGACTTCCACAGTCCTCCTGCTTCCCTCCCCTCGCTACCGCAGCCATCCCTCCTCCACCACGCTACCACAAACCATACCTGGCAATCCCCTCCTCACCAGACTGGCCAGGGAACTGTGACTACGACATTGATGGCTTCACCAACCAGGACGGTAATGAAACTGGTGGACGGGAGAAGTGTGCTCGAGACTCGAATGTCAACATTTGTTTCATTCATTAATCATTTTCAACGCGACGTTGTGACCCCTAAGAATGATGGCGTGACCTTCGACCTGATCCTGAAAGGTTAGGTCGAAGGCCACGGCATCATCCCTCAAGGTCAGATGGTCGTGCTTAAGGGCTACATGATGGTGATTATGAGGGTGATAGACTCGGTCTTCCTAGTGACTCTTGTGTGTGTGTGTGTTGTTCACGAGCAGGAACCCGCTGCGTGTGTGTAGCAGTCTGCCCGCCACCAACCTCAGTCTATGGAGGGAGGAACCTGACGCGGAACCAGGCCTGTGTCGGCACGAAGGGAAGGTCTACCGCGCCCCCAGTAAGGTCCCCGTGTCCTCGTGCCTCCTCTGTGTCTGCCAGCCAAATGGACGGGTAAGCTGTGTCGATAGAATCTAGACCTCTTAGAAAGCTTCAGGGAAATTTGTGAGAACATAGAAATGTATGACGTCGTTTATCTATCCAGTATGACAAGATAAGAAGGATCAGAGAGAGAGAGAGAGAGAGAGAGAGAGAGAGAGAGAGAGAGAGAGAGAGAGAGAGAGAGAGAGCAAGTTCAGGGACGACTATTTGTTTGTGACTGGAGTCATGAGTCTGCCCAAGTTAATGAAACGTGGACTTTAAGGGACTGACTGAAGAGTTCTGTTTTAGGGAACTGTGCTTTAGGTCAAGGTGGCTGGAGATGGCTTGAAGATGTTTCTTGGTTGTTAAGTATAGGAGAGAGGGACATGAGACTGGAGGAATTTGAAAGGAGGTTATTGAAGACTTCATAGGAATGCGGTAAACAGAAACTTGTGGGTGGAGGCGAGGAGGATGGTACTGGATCACAGGGCCTAGCCCTGGTGATCTGTTGCCAGTCTGATTATACCAAGGAATTGTAGTCACCCAGATGTTCTAACATCTACCCAGATATTCTCACATCTGTACAGATGTTCACACTATACAGAAGTTCTCTTAACACACTTGTACAGTTGTTCTTTTAACACTTATACAGACGTCTTCTTAACACACTTATACTGATGTTCTCACTTATACAGACGTTCTTTTAACACTTATACAGATGTTCTCACACTTATACTTCTGCATGTCCTCTTGCTGACGTCTGCGCGTCTTCTTGCCGACGTCTGGACATCCTCTTACTGACATCTGCACGTCCTCTTGCTGACGTCTGCACGTCCTCTTGCTGACGTCTGCACGTCCTCTTGCTGACGTCTGCACGTCCTCTTGCTGACGTCTGCACGTCCTCTTGCTGACGCCTGCACGTCCTCTTGCTGACAACCTGACACAGTTCACAAAACAAACACAAGATGTCAATAACAATTATCCCACAGGACTTGAGGGAAGCGTCAGCTGCGGTCGACACTGTGAGTGTGGTTGACCCTGCCTGTATACCCGTGATCTTGTCACACATCCGAAAACACTGAAATCAACATGAACGTGCGGCATATGACTCGAGCTGGAACGGATTCATGTACTTTATGATGTTGGTGTTCTTTGTTTAGTTGAGGATTCAAATTGGGTTGAGTCTCCCTCAGCAATCCAGTGAAGGGCTTCCACCGTGGTAGATTACAATATTCAGTCAATTTCCCAGTTTTCTTCCAGGTTATCTCATGGACACTTGGTAGATGCCTGTCTATATGTTATGTATTTTGGGAAATTTTATTTCATTGTAGATTAGAATGTCCCTCTAGGTAGGAGTGAATACTTCTTTCGAGTGAATAATAATGAACCCTATTGTTAATAGGACTTTATCTTTCCAAATTACTTGGCGATGTTTCTGTCACTTGATGACCTGGGGTCTGTAGCTGTGATGCCCCGTTGGCCAGCCTTACCTCCTCCCCCATGGCCTCCAATATCCAATTCATGATTGGTTTCCGAAAAGTATTATTCCATATGATATATGATATATTTCTGGAGTAGTTTACCGCTAATTGCAAAGTATTTGAAGTATCTATTTTTTGTATAATCAAAAAAGTATATACGCCTATAAAAGTCATAGCAGATGTCGTGGTGGACGATTTTGAATAATGTTTGCTCACGAAAAAAAATCTTGACATGCTATGCTATGAATTACTGAACCGATTTCCTGATAAATGGAATTCCTAAATTGTTGATAAAATAGGGATCGTAAAAATTTGTGCAGGCGGGAGACCACCGCTTTGTGCAATACCGAAGCTAGAACAAGGTCACCATTTCTCCACAGTTGATCTGAAATGGGTAATTCATGAATGTATCGAGGTTGTTTTTGAGGACGACAGACTGTGAAGAAATGTTGTCGTGACGATCCAGTGAGATAATAACCTCGTCCTTGTGTTGCTCCAGTGAGATAATAACCTCGTCCTTGTGTTGCTCTAGTGAGATAATAACCTCGTCCTTGTGTTGCTCCAGTGAGATAATAACCTCGTCCTTGTGTTGCTCCAGTGAGATAATAACCTCGTCCTTGTGTTGCTACAGTGAGATAATAACCTCGTCCTTGTGTTGCTCCAGTGAGATAATAACCTCGTCCTTGTGTTGCTCCAGTGGGATAATAACCTCATCCTTGTGTTGCTCCAGTGGGATAATAACCTCGTCCTTGTGTTGCTCCAGTGGGATAATAACCTCGTCCTTGTGTTGCTCCAGTGGGATAATAACCTCATCCTTGTGTTGCTCCAGTGAGATAATAACCTCGTCCTTGTGTTGCTCTAGGTGCGGTGCCAGTGTGACCTGTCGGGCTGCCAGCTGTCCAGTCCAGACTACTACTGCAAGATGATCTGCCCCAGGAGGGAGCAGAACCACGGATCGAGGACTTGATGACCACCGCAAGTTAACAGCCACTGACGCGGTGGTCGGAGCCAAGAGCTTGTCATGTGGAGACAGTAATGTACCTGACTATTTACTAGAGAGACGAGAAAGCTGACATAAACGTATGGTATAGAGGGAAGAGTAACTCACTTCACAACCATCTGGACCATCTTAACTCTGGTGATCCAGTGCAGATCGATACAGCAGTGTAAGGTATACTGATGACACGTTGGCTTAGATAAATGTGAACCCTTTCATACGAGGACATAGTAACTGTGCAGCCTCGACGAAGTGTGATGACCCATCGAAAACGCGACACTAATAAGAGTGAACGCGTTCGAGAGAACTCGGAAACGAGTTAACATGATGACAACATGTAGGTGACGTACATAGGCAATGGAATATGGACTTTGAGATGTATCAGGAACAACACATGTTCCTTAGTCTTGGTGTAGTTGACTATGTAGCACAGAAGGAGCCCATATTCATAATGTTCCCCTGGTATGAACAAGTCTATCATCTTGATTAGTTCGGTAGTCACCCCAGGTTAGGCCAGCTCAAACCTTTGATCTTCACCAGACTTGACTGGAGACTTGGTAATAATACCATGTTATGGTAAAGGTCATGGATATGTTTACTCTTATGAAATTCTTTATAACTGTTAATAATATACTCTTGGCCGTTGTTGTTGTTGTTGTTAAGATTATAACTTTAGTAGATAACTTTGTTTTATTTTACATTCTTTTCGTGTATATATATATATTATATATATATATATATATATATATATATATATATATATATATATATATATATATATATATGTATGTGTGTGTGTGAGTGTGTGCGTTTATGCAGTATGTTGAAACTCCACGACCCCTTAAATGGAGCCCCTGCAGCTTCAAGAGTGCCCTACAATCAGTAGCAGGGGAGTGGACTCCTTTAAAGTGAGTTTCTTTGACAAGATTGCACTCCTGGTCCCTTCATGATATGTTACCACGCCGAAGGTGACTCTCCCCTGGCAGTGAGATGTGATGGTGGCCAAGTCTCGTATGTGTCGTGGCAACCTGTGGCATCCATCCTTTACTCCCTGTTCCACTCGCAGCCACGTCCCCTACCCACTCCACATCTCCCACTACATAACACACACACATCAGTATCTACACTCGAGTTTCCTGTCTTGATCGAGTGAAAAATTCCGGCAAAAACGTTTTACGTTTCTGCAGCTCCGTATTGGCACCACGTCACGGTTCGAGAATGTCAAGTCTTCCCTTGACTGTCGTCAAACGCATGAAATCCACCTCATTCCTGCAGGCACTGTTCCTGGTCCTAGCTCTTTCTCCGTTTATTCCTTTAACATTTGTGATCTCGTCTAACCTTCCCCACTGTAGGAAGACAATCTGCTTCTGACTCGTTGTTCTGAAAACCAACTGCACAGCGGTTCCTCTTTGCTCTGTCAAATCTCTAACAAATACTCTACCATCGTGTCTGCTCTTGATGCAGTGTTCGTGCTGACTGTCCTACAGAACTTTTATTGCTGTTCTTGTAGATCCTGAGTCTTCCAACTTGGATGCCGTTTTCCTCTGTCTCTACCCTCCATAACTATGATTTTTTTTTTCCGTGCATTTTCCCCCTGATTTCTTGAGGTATCAACACTTTGACTCTCTAACGTACGGCCACGAAGCAGTGTTCTATTCGTATCCACGCCCTGGTATTCTCTATGCAGGGAATTGGAACACACGGGTTGAGAATGATCAGAGTTTACCTAGGATGACCCCGGTAGAGCAGAGAGACCCTCTCTAAACCTCAAAAACCTATACTCAAACACCCAACACGAGTTCTTTCCCTTAGTATCGTCTCTTATCTTCTAACGCTGTTCACACGGGCAGATAATCTCATTCTACAACTTTCAACTAGCTGTTCCTTCCCCCTGATTGTCCTCCTCGCACAGAACATGTATCCTCTCTCTCTCTAGGCCTGTCCAGCCTCTCTGGGCGGGGAAGCAGTAACCAGGTTGAATTCCTTAGTGATGGAACTCTATTTCTACGTATATACCTCGCTAAAAGTCATTCGGTTCCCCGTTTTCCGTAATTCAACAAACTGGCCATAACTATATCCTCCACTCTGTCCTAGAAAACCCGTATGATCATCCCAGTGTCTGCTTCCCAAAAGCTGTTATGCTGTACAGGTGTGGCTATTGATATTGTAAGCAGTTATACAGGGGGCCTTATTTCCCCCATTGTGGAGTACTGCTCTTCTCTCCTCCCATTTTACCTGGAGTGGCATCAAAATCATTTCGTCTCGGTTCTCCAGGAACTGCCTCTCTCCAACCAACCCCTCCTGTCTACTGTGACGTCGCTGCACACTACTTGTTCCTCACGTATCATACCGGCCGCTGCTGTCACTCTGCTTGTGGCCCCGCCACCAAGGGTTGGACCGGTGGCAGGCATTTGGCTGCTGCTCCCCATGGTTTGCGTCGAGTCCAGCCACATGAAGATCGACCTCTGATACTTTCATCGAACAGCGAAAATGTAGAATTCTCTTCCTTCTTTCGTCTTCCCGTCTTATTAAACGATTCTGTTTCCAAGGGTCAGGTCTAGGAAGATCTGAGAAAGTCTGATTAGTCTAATTTTCTCGCAATATATTCTTATCAATTGAGATAGCTGTGGATGGGGTATGTTCTGCCTGCAATTTGTCGGTCACTAGAAAAAAAGAAATGGTTGCTGAAATTCTATTTTGCTTCCATCTTGTCTCCTGTTAACCTTCTTTACAATGCATATAAACCCTTGTTTAACTATCACTTCTCGTATACCAGAGTTCACACGCAGACACAAATTTCTTTGCATTATAATCCTCCTTCCTAAGACATTAATGTCTTGTTGGTATTAATCTTCTTAGCCTTTCATATAACCCATGAAGAGCTTCCTCAGCTTTATCCATGAAGTCAAACAACCATTTCCATGCCCTCGTATCACTGCAACCTCAGCCCAGTACTCGATCTGCTACGCTCCTTCACACGTCCTACACACCTCCACCAGCTGATTCGTACCTATGACGAACATTTTGAGTTACGTTATTGCCTTGCCCCATGTTTACCTAACAGACTGAAGTGTCTCCCTAAGCATGAAATTTGAGGTCAAACGTCGCAAGGGATATCTTTTACATAGTTATAAATGTGGGTCACATGCGGCACACCGCATGTGACCCACATTTGTCTCTCCTGCGGCCCGAAAGAGAAAGGAGAAAAAGCAAGTAAGTGAATGTAATATATATATAATCGTAAGTATAGGAACAAATACTCTCATTGTTGAATTACGTCCTATAAGTTGTAAACATGTAATTCTGTCATGTACCAAGGCATGAAAGAAAATGTATGTACCAAGAACCTTAGTTTAATGGGGAAGAAGTTCATTTGAATATAGTAAACACAATCGTTGTACAAACCACGACGACCTTCTTGCACAGTAATAATGGAAGCAACAGAAGGTGCTCCCTCCTACCTCCTCCCTACGTTGGACATCACTCACGTACGAAGCTACAGCACTTTATTCCGTCTATGTTTTATATTTGAAGGTACAATCACGAGCAAAGGAACACATTAAGGCCAAGCCTTAACTGAAGCATAAAGGGAATGAAGAGACAAGGAAAACCATTTATGAATTTTGCAGGAATGGTAAACCTCTCTTTTGAAATATGTCATTGCAATTGGAAATATGAGATGGTAGAGAGTTCCAACGCTTCGAGGTGTAGGGAAAGAAACTGTTATCAAAACGGCTTTTCCCCGAGTTGCCAACGGCCACACAGTAACCATGTGACGCAGCAGCTTGCCGAGTATTGCGTGGTCTAGCTAGTGGTGGGGGCACACAAGCAGTCAGCTCTCGGGAGCAAAAACAAAAGTAATACCCATAAAAGAGGGAAAGTGAACTAACATTGCGGCCTAGGGCAAGGGAGTCAAGTTTTGAAGTTAGCCTGGGAGAGCTTATAAGTGGGACCGCCTACGACTCTGTCAAGTAAAGATGCATAGCTAGAACCACCCCAGGTGTGAGAGCAGTACACCGTACAAGAATGAATCAATCCTTTGTACAAACCGCGCAACTTTTCAGAAGAAATCAGATTTCGACAACTAAACAGGACTCCCAGTTTCAGAGGTAGATTTCGCTATTTCCGTAATGTGGAGCGTTCAAAGTAGTTATTGTTACAGTAATACCAAGTATGGTCATTAAATCAAGAGGTGGCATTATAGAGCAGTCAAAGGAGAGAGGAAAGTTGTGTGAAGTTTTCGACAGAAATGAGACTGGGTCTCAGAGGTAGGTCATTATGAATACATGGCAAATAAGATGGAATAATTCAACAACCGATTAAAAGCTAAAAGGTATAAGACCAATAATCAATATATGGAATGCTCAAATTACCCAAATCAAAGAGCAAGCGTTATCACAACTAGGCTTCGAATTGAACAATACTTATGTCACCCTTAGCTACTTGAAGTCAATTGATGAAGAAAGATACGTTCCTTATTGTCGCACCTGTCAATCTGATTCAACAATAAAACACATTCTGACGGAATGTTTTCTTTTTAATCGTTATCGCAGAATAGATTCATTACATGACAGGTCCATGAATGAATAGCTCGGCCACAACTGTCTTATTGACAGCTTAATGGGTTTTTAAGACAAATTAATTCCTATTGTAAATCTTAGCGGTTCCTGTTATTCTAATTAGAATATTCTAATCTGTATTAAGATCGCTAAATAGCCTTAAATGCTCCAGTGCTTGGCTTGTAAGCGAGATGCAGATCAAATGAGAGAAGGAGCAAATTTGAAGGATGTTGAGAAATGCAGTGTTGAGTCGTCAGCGTATGATTATACTTGGCTATTTGAGGAACAGAGAAATTCGTTGATATGAGAAAAAGTGTAGGAGACAGGACGAACCTTGAGGAACACCGCAGTTGACAGAAAAATGGCGAGTGGCTGATCCATCAACAATCATGAAGATACATTGGCCGGAGATTAAGCTAGTTATGGGAGATCAAAGTACGGGAGGGAAGCCATAATAGGAAAGCTTAACGGTGAAACCCCAGTGTCACACCCTGTCAAAAACTTTGGGCGTGTCAAGGGCAACTACAGAGGATTCCTTAAAATCTCCCATGGATGACGTGTTACCACTCTTACTGGACTGGAGCTAGAATTGGTGGTCCCGCGTCGATTTGTCGGTGGAATTGATGTTGGTGCATTGTGTAGGTGTATAGTGGGACTGTTGTTGTGTCAAAGACGTGATTGGGACTCAAACAAAATTTACCACAGGATTACGAACACCAACAAAATCTGTTCTCGTAGCTAACTTCTCGCCACCTAGATATTACGTCGTCCACAGAATTTCTTCTCACTACAGTATAGCCAAACTTTCCAGAGATTAACATTCTTTTTAAAACTGATAGTTTATCTTTAAGTTTGTGACAACAGTAATCAGTTGGTGCCGCTGATACTAAATTTCAAACAAACGGTACAGGATCAAACAGGTACTAGGCGAGGGTCAAGAGCTGAAAGATTTTTGATCTGCTTCAAGAGTAAGTTTAAAGCAAATAATCCTGAAATATGGTCAAATGTCAGCCATCTTTATATATACACAGCTACAACCTAATCCAGAACGTTAAGTGGTTTAAATCAATAATAATGTGTTTATGTAATATCCTAATTGACCTAACAGACCAGTATTCTCTGGAAGACTGAAAGAAAACAATGTTTATACGCCTAACTTTTACCTGACTATAATAAAAAAGGTAGCTACACAAAATCACAAAGACATAGATACGTATTGCAAACTGTTTAGAACAATGCACATTGTTGTCAGTCATTCACATAAACCAAAAGCATCATACTGGTTGGTTAGTCTCTGGAGGCAGGCAACACAAATACCACGTAACAAAATGGTTTCGTCTAGTGGGTGAGTCCTCTTTCACGACTTGGATAATGATCGTCACATTATCATTAAATGTTTTATTAATAGTTAAATAGATAGCTAAGAATATGGCAGTACATGTATTCCGTTCAGGTTCTAGAGTAGTTTCGCTTATTGGCAGGATTTGCTGTGATCCAAATGTTCACCGTTGGGTGGCGCCACTCAGTCCGTCGACTCGCTGCTCATTCTTTGCTTGTCCACGTAGAGGGTTGGTGGTGCTGTCGGCCAGTGTCCGTGGCCGGTGGTAAGGGGTGGTGTGCGTCTGGCCCGTTGCGGAATATTCACGACCTTCCACGGGCCAACATGATACTGATCTGGATACTTGTAAGTTGTTTTCCATCATCTAAGTACAAATTAAGTGATAAAAGCTTCTCTAGACTCGAAGGATTAACATTGGTTTTGACTAGCTGATGTTTAGGGTCATTAAGGATCCGACGGTTGAAAATTGTCTATGTTTTAGCAATTGGCTATTCCATCTCTATAGTACACATTTCGAGGTCATTGCAGTGATGCCCTGAGTGGTTGATACGTTACAGGATGGTCAGTTTAAACTAATATTTGTGATGTTTGACGGTTGTGGTCAGTGGAGGCAGCGGTTACTAAGGGCGGGGCAAGGACACGTTGAATCTTCCAACCACTGTATTCGGTCATTTGACAGTTCCAAACTTGAATAATAAACTTGGAAAAGTAGTAACACGGTCCTCGCAAAACCTGAATTTGTGTGAAAGTCCAGATTTCCACCAAACATCTGGAGACGAGTAGTTGCTGCCACTTATGTAGTTTAAGCCTAACTTCACGCGACCAACCGCTCTCAATTTAGTTTAGATGCTGAGATTTCAAGGCTGCAGTAATGTTAAATCTAAAGTTATCTACATGAAAAGTTTTTAATGCCATCGAATTAACTCATTTTGAATACAAATAAACTTATAGTTAGGGCTGAACTACAGCGCGGATATTTGCTTGTTAAGTACTCGCGACATTTTATCGAGTAACACCCGGAAAAGTGAAGGCAATGTATAGTGTGAGGGTAGGACGGACAGACAACCTTGTAAGCTCGAGGGAAATTACGAGAGTAGCCACTCTCTGAAACAAGATGTCTACCATCTGTAGTGTTAGTGTAAATGTGTGGAGAACACTTAAAGTTGCGGAGCGTAATTTAGAACGTATTTGTCTTGGCAAATAAGATCATCAGTTCATTGGTTATTCACTTTTATCTGAATATGACTTCTGCAATGTATAGGAAATACAGTAAGTTACGGAGGATGAATTGCTGAACTATATTAGGGTGACAAAAATATAGTATGCCGGGGAAAATGTGTGTGGTCGAAGCAAAAGTAGTAATATAAAGAGATCTCAGAACCTATAAAACTCCCACAGCATAAATGATACTGGAAATATAACGTTATTTAGTCTCCCTGTGATCACATAATGACTGTGTGTAGTCTGATGATTTCCGACTCCATGTCTGTGCATTTTCATGTGTGACTGGTATATTTCGACTAAAATACTGGATGTATTTCCTAGATTGTATGGAAGGTTCAGTTTGGTTTTGATAGTAAGAGGTGTCTGTCCTTCGCAGGTGTCATCACAACGAACTCTACAGACACCAAAATTATAAGTCACAAAGTCTCGAAAGTGAGTTTTGATGCGCCACTTAGACTACCTGTGGTGAATTTCCAGTTTAGCTCCGCATCGCTGTTAAACCTGAATAAGTGGATTTTTTCTGCGATGCAGGTTTACCGTTTAGAGTAGAGGACATTATGAGTATGATGAGCCTTAAACTGAACGAACCTAGATAAAGCGATATTAGTATTTCGGAGGTATTTTTTTTATTATACTTAACCGCCGCCTCCCGCGTTAGCGAGGTAGCGCAAGGAAATACGAGGAATGGCCTAGCCCACCCACATACACATATACATGAATGCCCACACACGCACATATACATACACATTTCAACGTATACATACACAAATACATATGTACATATTCATACTTGCTGCCTTCATCCATTCCATTGCCACCCCGCCGCACACGAAATAGCATTCCCCTCCCCCCTTCAGCGAGGCAGCGCCAGGAACACAAGACTTAAAGTGTCGGGTTAAAGTAGGTAATACACTATTCATTCGACAGAAGCATGAAAACCTCGCTTGGCCTCCTTCCTTGCACTCTGGGTTTACACTGATTTTCAACATTCTAGTCCAGTTCTTCACAGTTTGATTGGCTGACGACCCCCGAGTCTAGATGCTTGTTCACAGCCACTGGCTATTATCCTCACAGAAGTAGAACAATAACGAATTACTGGTATTCTTAATTTACCCCACAGAAGGTACGATATTTATCACATGCAATCCATAGATCCATTTTGTAGAAGCATTGATATATATCACTTAGCTCGCAAATGAATATCGAGATATGTGATTTATAGAGATATATAAAACGATGAATAATTGATCTCACGGGAGCAAACGTTTTCTGCCAAAGACATTAGTCACACACGTGGGTACGTGTCACTTGACAGCGCGATTTGCCACATGCAAGCGGTTACTTGTTATTCCTTCAGAGGACAATACCCGCTTGATTTAGCTAATGATCACATGATATGGTCTGTGGATCATCGCGACCTCGAAATCTGAATGTGTTTGAGGATGGAGTCGTCTTGACTTTCCCTTGACTTTCCGGAAACTGTAATATTCTTCCAGAGCCCACGATCTCCACAATGACCCACAGTCTGGTCCCTCTTGTGCCTGCGATTCTGACTGGTTAAGATAACATGTGTTAAAATTATAGTTGGCCAATTGGGGGTTCGTGGGCATAGCCCATGGCTAGGAACGGCCATCCCCCACATTAGGTTCATTAGGCTAGGTCGTGTAACAATATTTCGGCAGAACGATATGTTGTTCCGATGGTTTTTGATGTGAATCCAGCAATTTTGTCTCGTTTTTACGGCAAATCACTCGTTTCTCCCTAAGCCGTGAATTCCCGTTTTCCTCTGGATATTAGTAAGGGGAAGGTTAAGATATCAGAAACGAATGATTTCCCAGAGGAATGTGGGTAAAATTGTTGGAATGATATAAAACACCCTATGAAAAATGTATCGCTCATAAAAAGAAAAATATCTAGTGCGGAAAGTTTCAAAACATCATTTTTTTTTTTTTTTTACCACAAATGATTACTACAGGTAAAAAATGACTTAAAAACATATCTGGGCCGTTTGTATTTACTTTTGGACACATGTTCATGTAGGGACTAGTCTCGTTTAAGAGCAAAACTAGTACAGCTCGAGATTACCGATTTGAGAAACATGACTGGTCACAGTCAGTTGATGATGGTTGTCAACAGACGACACACCGAGTGGTCATGTGGTTCCCAATGACGGGAAAATTTAGCTATATGTCTAAGTGAAGTTATCTTTTTTTTTTTTTTTCATAAGTATTACTTTACATCAACGCCATATTTTCCCTGATGTACATATTTCCTATGAATGTCTCCTTTAATTCCGTTCATTGCAATACAGTTCTCCATATCATGCTACGTAATTATTACTGTATAAACGCAGCAGCAGCATTGCAGAACAAGATATCTTAATAAAGTTGAGCTAAATTGCTGGATCGCAGACCTAGCGGAATGGTCGTTATGGGGGTGGTTGGGCGGTATCGCAAACTGTTGATGTGTGTCGTCTGTTTGTTTACATTTGTCGAAAGTTGGTGTGGTTTATTAATGGATGTGTATAGTTTGGTAGGTTTCAACGGGATTAGTAAAAATTCATATAAGCCTCCGATGCTCGGAGGTTAAGATCTTTTTTCTTTACATTAACCCAACATTTGTCTTGTTCCTCGGAAACTTTATTATAAAGTTACCATCGTAGATTAAAATGCTTCATATCAAGCGCCTCCTCCGTTACACCATCCTAGAATCGCTGTAGCACCATACAAAACAAAATCTACTCCATATCCAAAGATAGGAACGATTCATAAGTAAATTGAACTATACTATAAATCTCAATGGCAAAAATCAATTCATTTATGATAACGTGAAAATATTTTCATATGTATTGTTCCACTAGGTTATCCAATGTTTTAGATTTAACGTGAAAATATTTTCATATGTATTGTTCCACTAGGTTATCCAATGTTTTAGATTTTTCCAGTGGTGAGTAGTACTTCACAAATGTGGCTAGAAATACTTTTCGCTTTCAAATGACAATCGGACAGAGCTGTTGCACGTTCAAAAGATGCAGTTTGTTTTTTTTAGTAGTGTAAAAGTGTTAGATAACGAAGCGAGAGATCATTACCAGTTTAAATGTTACTGAGCATCGTGCCGTGGTTCGTGTGGAAAATGCAACATTAGGATTGAATAATCCGCATGGGTGAAAATGGGGTTTCGGGCCGCCCCTATCGTTTACGAAACCATTCTACCGTGGTACACTGAAGTACATCAAGAATATCGGCAGTCATTTATACCTGTCCTCTGATAGTCAGGGCTGTACAGATTAAGGAAAACTTTTGAAGTAAATTGGAAAAAGTAACCATTGCCTAAAGTTCCCTGGAGGAGATATGTATAACTTAGTGTTTTTAAAAACATTATGAGGTCTTTCGTTGAGCCGTTATGGCCATGTGTGTTAATTGCAAGATGAAAACCAACCTGTGGTTTTCATCGAAAACTTTGAGCTAAATCAACACTTCATATTAGTGATGATTCAAAGCAGTGTTCCTATTATTTATGAACTACATTACTTTTAAAGCACCTGTGACCATACTCGCTCACGCCAGGGCTACGAAAGGAGACAATTAGGGACGTATTCACTTAAAGCAGACCTTAAGGTGAATGTTGCCCTTAGGTTAAGCTAAGTGAGTTTTAATTGCCTCTGTTGATTGCCATGTTATTTTTTTTTTTTTTTACATCATTCAGCCCTTCATCCCTCAAACTATTCACGTTTTAAGGTACTAGAAACTGGACAACAGTTGTTTGGCGAGAGTTCATAAATCACGTAGAACACCCTTTGATAACGCTTTACTGCCCAACCAACGCATTCGTCCACCCACATCATAGTTTATTTTTGTTTACTGACAGGAAAGTGATTCTACAGTCGCCCATTAAGAAAAAAGTTTCAATTTTTCGTCTTCCATAAAGTTCAGGTTAAGAAACAGGTTATAGGATTCATTTGTAGGAATTTTACAGAATATTGAGTTGTTTTCAGCGTTGGTCTTTCCATCAGGTGGCGAGTACCAGAGCCGAGGTTGCTGCCTTGCCGCCCGTCATCACAGGTACCGTCACCCCAGCTGACCCGCCGGCAGACCACCACAACCAGATCCACACAAGTAAAGTCAAAGTCTCGCCCGTACTGAGCCTAGTGGAACAAGATCCTCCCCAGCCACGCCTCGCAGGACAGAACGACCTTCCGCTCGTCCACAACCCTCCACAGGACCATAGTCACCTCGCCACAGCACCAGCGGTTCACCCAGCAGTCATCATACAGCCACCACCAACGTACCAAGGTAGGGCGCAGTAGCTGGCATGAGAATATAGCTTTTTTTTCTGTTGAGCATATTGTGGCCGCTATCGATTGCCGTCTGCTTTTGTTTACCCTAAAATTGATTCAACCGTTTTCTTGACTCATAATCGAGTTTTTCTAGTTCATTCCAGTCTTTTAACACAGCCTTGGAAGGTTCATTCAGGTAAACTGAGACCAGTTGGTGTTATAGTTGGTCATCATCTTAAGAAATTCCCTATTGCAGACAGATCGGTGGTTTACAGTGTGTCCGGGAATAATAGAATGCTTGTTGCTGTTGTGAATGTACAAGGAAGGCTTAATTCAACGATAGGTTTATTTTCATTAGCCTAACGTTCACATTTTGTATTTGTAAAACTTCGATACAACCATACTAAAATATCACAGCATTATTTCTTTTTATGCATCTTAATAGAACTGTTCTATTAAATGAAATTACGTGAAACAATACAACAAATACATTATCATGTATATACAACACCTGCTTCATATTCCAAAAAATTAACTTCCTGTCAACTAGAGTAGACCAGATTTGACCTGTGACTTCGCTTTTAAAACCCAGAACATAAGGAAGTCGGCGAAATTTCCTAAAACCCAGAAAACTTAAGTGTTTGTTGGCAAATGTTTATGATTACAGTGCTATATTTCCAGATAAGTTGTATATTTACTGTAAGTAGATTTCTTGTGCAAAATTCTGTAGCTTTACACAATCACTTTAAGAAGGAAGTGAATAAGAACCACCTTTTTAAAGTCAACCGTAAAAAAAATTTTCGGGAAATATAGATACCATGTATGATTTACAATTAACCCACCAGCAGTCCTTAATCATACTTAATCTCTACTTTGGTCACATTTCGATACATAGTAAGTCTGAGGAGCTGTCTTGATGCCTGGAGAGGTTGTGTCCAGCAGGGTTAACCCCGAGTTTCCCTCCTCCCACAGCTCCAGACCTGAGCGTCTCGCCGTACTGGGCCGACGCGGAGGGCCGACCTCCACCACCAGCGCCACATATCGGCCCCAACCACCTGGCTCCCTCAACCCCCACCTGCAAGTAAGTTTACTCGGTCAACGCCATGTTCTTAACTACACTTTCATTTTCCTTGGACATGGAATTGATAGACCTAATAACTGTTAATTCACTTAAAAAGTTAAACTATCATGCACTAACAAATCAATACGGGTTTATTTTCCCCCAAAGCCTTTGCTCTGTAGTATATTTTCTGTCCAACTCCTTGAATACCGTAAAACGCCTCACTGTCCTAAAGTTAGTCCAATTTCTCTTCTGTGGTGGTACAGAGATCTTGAGCTCCTTAACTCCATGAACACGAAGATAGGATCTTAAAGCACGACTATTTAGGTTATGATGGCCTGGACTGTGACAGACACTGTAGGATTGTACAGTACCGCTCAAATGCTTTGCAGTTCACATGTGATTAATCTTCTGTACGTTCCTGGGCCAACAGGAGGGTAGTCCGCGCCTGCAACGCCAGCGACCAGTACCGCACCATCAGTGGCCGCTGCAACAACCTGCTGTACCATGAACTAGGCAGCGCTGAGCAACCCATGCCACGCATCCTTCCCCCTGTGTACGGTGAGGAATCTGTGTATCGCTGTACTAGTCTGTCATGCATGCCTCCGTCTCAGTAAGACTGCAACATGTAGAATTGTTCCAAATATTCTAGAATACCTCCACTTTATCCTCACACAAATGTCTATTGCCCTGATTTTTATTTACAAGCTTTGCCGTGCGTAAGACCGCTCCCGAACGTTCGTGTACAGCGTACCGGCACTTGTACTTCCCATCAGGCAGACTTATAAAGTCTGCAGGCTGCTATCTTGCCCTGCATGACCCACTCCCCTTATAAAGAAATCCTCGCTGGGTATGTCTTGCATTCTGCTTCTGTTAATTTCCCTGGCACGTCTTGCTTTGTGCTTAACTTCCCTGGCACTTCTCCCTTAACCTACCTGCTCTACTCCTGCCTCATGTCAGGATATCGGGACAAACCACTTGGCTGCTGACCTTACATTTACTATCCTTATGACGCTACCAAAACCCCCTCAACTGAACCCTACACAATACTTGGTATACATTCCACTGCCCCGGGGCCCGAATGGTTTGGATGGGTCCTGAAAATAAGATTACCGCAAAGCCCGATCGAAATTTGGAAATGTGTGAATCTTATATATCTAAAATCTATTTTGCACATACTGATTGTGGATTTGTTACATGTTAAAAAGATGTTCCGACAGTAGGGACAATAGTATTTGGCCCTTCGGCCAAATACACCTTTGACTAACACCATTTTAATCTTGTGGGTGTAAACCCTTGTATTAGGGTCCATAAAATAACTGCTTATCACTCGCTTCTCTGAGTATAGCAGTAACTACTGAGGGTGTGGTAAAACGACCAATTGTGTATTGGTTTTTCTCATTCGTGTCCACCAAAGACACGAAAAACTTGCTGCGTTTTTCGTTGAACGTCCCTACCACAACTCTACTGCGACCAAGCACCTTCACTTGCACTCCAGGTTGTCAAAGTTGGATTCGTCGATTTCCACTATCGTACTTGCTCCACTCTTACTGTCCATAGAATCACAGAGAATAAACCAGTCGATCACTGCTGTACGAGATTCTTAACTTCACAATTTGTAACACGATATGTATATACATGTATATATATATATATATATATATATATATATATATATATATATATATATATATATATATAATATGGAGATATGGAGAAACGCTCAGTTTGAGTCGAGATTTTATTCTAGACGTTTCGTTTCGACACAAGGTCTTCAAGTAGAGCAATACATCAGAGAAAAACAAACTTATATACAGGCGTCGTTCTTGATCCCGCTGGCCTAGTTCGCTTTTGGTTCTCGTTCCTCCATTGGCTGGAGTGTTAAGCTGGTCCTGCTCTTCTCGTCGACCATTCTTGTATGACAAAATGGCCTGGAATTTCCATTCACCTGACAGCCTGACCTTGTGTACGTGGAATCTTCCACCCGTACATGTGCCGCTTCTAGAGCCTTCCTTGCCCTCCTCTTTAGCCAAAGTTACAACACCGCTGCTCAGACCCACTTGGGTAGATGTCCCTTCTCATCCACGTTTACCACGAGAGCATTAGACAGTTCTACGATTCCTTAAGTATCCTTTGTGTTGCTTCACTCTTTTCTAACCCACGCCCAGTTTCGCCGAAATCTGATCGTTCTCATTCATTACAAGGGATTTGATAAACCAGTCTGGTAGTGTTATTGGTGTTGGGTTGCCCTCATGGTTTTCAATAGTGTCTCTGACTTGTGCCATTTGTGAGTTGGGCGCCACTAGGAATCTGTTTCTTGCCAAACTATTCGACTCATTATTAAGGTCTTCCTGTTCAGTTCTCTGCTTTTTTTCTCTCCGTTATTCTCATGGTTGTGTTTTGAAGTTTGTTAAAGTGACCGATCCTCGGAGTAGCCTAGCTTCTGAAACGCTTCCCACGTAGTTCATGTCGTCCTCCACGTGCTCCTCGCTATATGTCCCTAAGGCCCTAAGAAAGAACCCTATAATGGCACCCTACTCAGTCCTGTCGTTGTGACGTGAAAGTAGCAGAATAGATTAGTTTCTGTTGGTGGGCCTTCTATACACTGAGAGCCTTGGGGCCCTAATCAGTCCTCTAGATTACTGTATTTATGAAGGGAAGTTTTCCATGATCCTCTTCCTCGGTTACAAACTTTATCCAACAACTGACCTCGTTCAGTCGTCTGAGTTTGACCTGTAGGTTAGTTGTATTCGGTGTTGTCACCACGACATCGTCCACGTATCAGAACCACCAAGTTTCTCAACCCATGATCCTGCCAGAGCTGTCCCACAGTTGCCATGGAAAGGTATGACATGACCGTGTTCAGAGGTGATCCCAATGCTAATCTACCATGCTGCCGGAAGTCTTCCCCATCCAGTATTTTATATTTGAAATCTATATTCTTTATCCATCTCGTAATCTCCACATTTGTCATATATATATATATATATATATATATATATATATATATATATATATATATATATATATATTGTGGAGATGTGCGAATTTTAAGTGAATCCCTCGAATGCTCCGAGAAAATTTTTTTTTTCTTGTCTTTTCGCGATTACTAAGTAGAGCTGCGCTTGATTAGTAAAACGTTGCGGCAATTCACTCAATGTCTAGTGTCACACGGTACATACGGGAGGCCGGGAGGAGTCGGACGAGAGAACTGAAGTCACACAGGTATCTGCTGCAGCCATGATTCGTGACTAACGTAATTAGAATATGACTTCCCATTCATTGTACAGTTAGTGGCGAGACTATTCGTGCCCTTATTGAAAGACCGAACATGTTCACCTACATGTATCGTCTGTCAAAAAAAAGAATAAAACTGCAACAGAAACGAACGAGGTGAGGAAAATGTGAAACTAAATACGTGAGGAAATGATTCGTGAAACAGAATTAGAATATCCTCTTTGTGTGTAGATTATCTAATATTTGTAACGTGTGGAAATTATATCTTTCTACACAGTGAAGCTCTACAGCCAAATACTGTATGTTAGAATTTGTTTCAAAAGGTGTGATTGTTGGAAAATCTTGTTATAACATCATTCATGCATGACATTTGTACGTAATGCGTGATCGAAACTATATATATATATATATATATATATATATATATATATATATATATATATATATATATATATATATATGTTATTCACTGGGTTAGGGGAGAAGCAATTCTACCTCCGTATTCTATGCCTCACGTAGAAGGCGACTAAAAGGCGGGAGCGAGAGGCTGGAAACCAACTTTCTTGTACACCAATTAATAGAATAAGGAGCAGAAAAAGCCAGGCAGGGAGTGCTCATCCTCCTCGAAAGCTCAGACTAGGGTGCCTTAATGTGTGTGGATGTAACTAAGATGAGGAAAGAGGAGAGATAGATAGTATGTTTGAGGAAAGAAACCCGGATGTTCTGGCTATGAGTAAAACAAAGCTTAAAGGCAAAGGGGGAAAAATTTAAAAATGTAAGAGTTAAATCAGGGGTTGGTTAGAAGACGAAAGCTAAGGAAGGAGTAGCACTACTCCTGAAGTAGTTGATGGAATGTGTGGTCTAATGTTAGGAAGTATATTCTAGATTGATCTAGGTAAAACAAAGTGGATGGCGAGGAATGGGTGATTATTAGTGCTTATGCACCTGGCCATGAGAAGAAAGATCATAAATGGCAAGTGTTTTGGGAGCAGCTGAGTGAATGTGTGTGCAGCTTTGATGCAAGTCTCCGGGTGTTAGTGATGGGTAATTTGAATGCAAAGATATGTGGCAGTAAAGGGTATAATTAGGGGGATGGGGTATTCAAATTATGGATGGAAATGATGAACAGCTTGCAGAGTTGTGATGAAAAGGATTGGTTATTGTGAATACCTGGTTTTAAAAGAGGATACACAATTATACGTATGCGAGTAGGAGAAATGGTCAGCAGGCATTATTGCTGAGAGCGTTAACGGTGGGATGTCTGATTACTATCTTGTGAATGCGAGGGTGAAGATCTCTGGAGGTTTCCGAAAAAGAGGATAAAGCGCCAGTGAAAAGAATGGTGAGAGTGATTGAGCTTGGAGGAGAGACATTCATATAGAAATACCAAGAGAGAATGAGTATATGATGGCAAAAGGTGAGAGCAAATGAAGCAAGGGTTGTGGATGAGGAATGGGAGGTATTTAGGGAAGCAGTGATGACATGTACAAGAGATTAATGTGGCACGTGAAAGGTGGCAGGTGGGCAGATTAGAAAGTGTGGAAAGTGGTGGGATTAACAAGTAAGTTGATAGCGAGAGAGAATAGAGGCGTTGCAGCGGTACTTACACGGAAGTGCAGATGACTAGGAGACGTATGAGAGCGGCAGGAGCTCAAGAAGGTGCAGGAGTTAAAAAGAGGGCAAATGATAGTTGGTATGAGCGAGTATCTGCAAACTTTAGGGATAATGAGATGCTTTGGAAAGACACGAGAACAAGTGGGAACATAGGTGAAGGGGCAAAAGGGGAAGTGATAACTGATATTGAGGAAGTGATGAAGAAAGGGATTGATCGCTTTGAGGGACTGTTAAATGTATTTGTTGATAGTTGGAGATATACGGTATTTGGTTCCGGGTGGTGTGCGAAGTGAGAATGTTATTAAGAGTGGTTTGGTGAAAAGAGAAGTGGTGGTAAAAGCCTTGCATAAAATTAAATGTGTCAAGGTGGCTGGAGTGGATGATTATGCAGTTGAAATTAAGAAAGGGGGTGACTGTGTTGTTGATTGGTTGGTAAGAATTTTCAGTGTAAGGATGGATCATGGCGAGGTGCCTGTTGATTGACGGATTGCATGTGTAATGCCATTGTTAAAAGGCAACGGGGATAAAGGTGTGTCCAAACTACAAAGGTTTAAGTTTGTTGAATATACTGGTAAGCTGTATAGGAGGGTGCTGATAGAGAGGGTGAAGGCAGATACAGAGCATCAAAATGGGGAGGAGTAGTGGGGTTTAAGTAGTAATGGGTTTGTGGATTAGGTGCTTCCTTTGAAAAATGAGAAATAATCTATGATTTGGATTCCTAAGTGGATTTGATGGATCTGAAGAAAGCATATGATAGTTGAGAGATGTATTATGGAAGGTCTTAAGGGTATACGGTGTGGGAGGTAAGCTACTAGAAGCAGTGAAGAAGTTTTTGTCAAGGTTTAAAGTTTGTGTCCGAGTAGGAAGAGAGAGTGTTCCCTAGTGAATGTCGGTCTGAGGTAGGGATGTGTGATGCCATCCTGGTTGTGCAGGTTATGGATGGGGTGGTGAGGGAGGTAAATGAGGGATGAGAGGACATGAGAAGCGAGTTAGTAGTTGTTTGCTGATGATACGGCACTGGTGCCGGAATTGAGTGAGAAACTGCAGAAGATGGTGACTGTTTGGAAGTGTGCGTGAAAGGAGAAACTTGAGTGAATGTAAATAAAAACCAGGTTATTAGGTTTAGCATGGTTGAGGGAAAGGTTAGCTGGGGTGTGAGTTTCTCTGGAGAAAAATTGAAAGACGAGGTGTTTTCGTTACCTGGACATGGCAGCGAAATGAAACCATGGAAGCGAAAGTGAGTCATAGGGTGGGGAAGGGGCCGAAGGTTCTGGAAGCGCTGAACAGTGTGGGGAAAGAGAATATAATCTGTAAGGGCAAAAATGGCTATGTTTGAAGAAATAGTAGTTCCACCAATATTATGTGGGTGTGAGACATGGACTCTAGGTAAGGCTGTGCAGAGGAGGGTGGATGTGTTGGAAATTGAATGTTTGAGAACAATATGGTTTGGTCGAGTAAGTAATAAAATGGTAATAAAGACATGTGATTGAAATATCAGAAGAGGGTGTGTTGAAATGCATTGGACATGTGGAGAGAATGAGTAAGGAAAGGCTGACAAAGACTTACGTCAAAAGTGGAGGAAACACTGATAATGGGGAGACGGAGATGGAAGGGTGGAATGGAAAAGATTTTCAGTGATCTTTTGGGAAGCTCTCTTTTCGACCATCTGAGGCGGAGAGACTTGTCGTTGCTGACTTTGACCCAACTAGTGAACAAACAGTAGAGGCTTTAACCGTGGGCGAGGTGGCACACCACCTCAGAGCCACCAAAACATCAGCCTCAGGTCCCGACGGAATGCAGACGCGACTCGAAGTCCATTCCTCCGAGGGTACTCTGCAAGATACACAACCTGTGGTTAGCCACGTCCACATTGCCTGAACCATTCGAGACAAATCGTACGGTGCCGATTCCTGAGGTACCGAATCCAACAGAACCCAAGAACTACAGTCCTATCACCATCTTTTGTCCCGTAGAATCTTCACACATATTGAAGGCAGCGGCGGATGTTGGGGGAAATTATCATGACTTGTGAGGTCAAGCAAGGTGACTCCTTATCGTCCATTCTGTTTAACCTTGTAATTGATGGCGTCGCAAGGGTTAAAGAATCGGACGTGGGTGTTAGATCTGGTTCAGGTGGCGAAGACGCCAATTGACTTGCAAAAGGCAGTTGACATCATGACAGACCCTCGCTGGGGGTGGGCTTCGAGTGAACCCGGGAAAGTGTCGGTCCCTCAGCATGGGGGTCGACGGCAAGCGTAAGACTTGGTACGTCAACAAAGGCAGTACGTTCCAATTCTTAGGCAACGCTTTCGGACCTATGAACGCTGAGGACGACTATTAAGTACCTTGACGTTCTCGTTGGGGCAGGAGGCCGGCGCTAGTCCTACTGTGCCCTGCTGGAAGCAGGGCTCCTTAACATCACCAGACCCACTCTAAAACCTCGTGGACCACCTAGTCCCAAACCTCATGCATCACTTGGTGCTGGGGGAAGTCTATAGACGCAGCTAGCACGCATAAATAGGCAGGTGCGAGTCGCGGTTTCGCCGCTGGCTCCGCCTGGCCCATGACGTGCCCTGCGCATACTTCCACTCGGCAGCAGGAGATGGTGGGCTTGGTATACCAGATTGTGTCTCAACTGTTCGGCTGAATAAACAAGCCAGGTTCGAGCAGTTACTCTCCTCGTCTGACCCGGTGATTCAGGCGGCTGTCCGGGAGCCTGCAGTGTTGAGCAAGCTGCAGCGCTGGTCCGGCCCCGCGTGCATTGTTGGTGGACAGGCAGGTAACAAGCTCGAACGTCATCGCGCATGGAGGGCTAATTTGATGAGCACTGTTGACGGAGCGGGTCTCACTCCATCTGCTACCGTGCCTCAAGGTCAGCAGGTGGGTAAACATTGGGAACGGTCTTCTCACCGGTGCTGATTACGTTAAAGCCGTCGTCCTAGTCAGGATTGATGCTGTACCAACTCCCGCCAGGGTTACCAGAGGTCGGCCCGAAAACAACGGCCTCTATGACATTTGTCACAAGCCCAGTACACTTGGGCATATCTCTCCGGTATGCCCACGTACCCACGGGGGTAGAGTAAAGCGGCGTGACAACATCGGTGCCTATTTGGCTGGCCGGTTGAGGCAGAAGGGTTACAAAGTGGCCTGCGAGCCTCGCATCCCTAATGCAGGGTCCTTTAGGAAGCCGGAAGTCCTTCAGGGCGTACTGGATCTTACCGGCAGAGGTACCGTCCATGTGACATCTGCCACTTAACTGGCGTGGCGCGTGATGCCAAAAGAGTGCGAGTGCTCTCAGGGAGGGGCTTTCCTACCGGGACCTGGAGGTGTGCTCCGTAAAAGCCCTAAACTGGACCCAGTCACAGGATGTGGTTCAAGAGCACAGGCTGAGAGTCAGGTGCCAGCCTTGTCCATCTGGTGTCGGGCTGGAGGAGGTGTTGCCTCTTTGTGCGCTTGTGGTGGGCGGGACTTGGTCGTCCCCCCAACGTTATAAGGGCAGGTACCAGTTCCTGAAGATGATCTGACGTAGTGGGAATTGGACGTCTTGGTAGGGCTAGTCTGCTGCTTCCGTTCGTCAGGCCGCACTGAAAGGTGAGCGGTGCTGGGAGGGGGTCTTCTGTATATGGTGGGTAACGTTCTACAAACCATCACCCGACTGCCACCTCTCTACTTACTTCGACCTTTGCTATCAGCATTCTGATGTACCATCTTACTCTTAATGTGTTCACACACACCTTTCAGTTAACAACAACCTTCACTATCTAAACGTTGTGTCTTACCCTGCTTACCTTGCATAGTGGTTAGCTCTTCCTGCGCCTCCCATTACTACTACTTGGGAGTCAATGATTAAGGTGCTGCTGCTGCAGTAGAGAGCTCAATGATTGGGAAAAGTGCCTCAAGAAGATAGTTTAGTTCTTTTGAATATCCAAGTCTCGCTCCGCCTTCCTTGGTGAGGTCGTTAGTATAACCTTGGAAGTGGAATCGCAAGAGCAGATGTTGTCTGACTCCATCGGGGCGGTAGTTTTCAAAACAAACATCGGAGGTGTACTGATATTTTAGTTTTTTTTTTACCATCTGAGAGCCCAGCTGCCTGTGGAGTGCGCTGAAGTTACCATCTGCCAGTGGCATGATAAGGGTGAGGCACTAAAGGCTAAGAAGCGGCACTAGAGTTCACCAGTCATGCCGAGGAGAAAAGGCGAAAGGAGAAGGAGAGAGAGAGAGAGAGTGGGGAAATTTAAGTTATAGTTTGGATGTACTAGGATGTGCTGCCCATATCCTCGTGCAAGGTGTGTGGGGGAATGGAAATGATGAATGCAGGTTGTTGGAGGGCGTGGAAGGAGGAGTGGTGGAATGGACGGGAATGGGTGAATATCATCAGGTTAGAGGGAAAGAGGGATGTGAAATTCTGATATCAACGAGATCATAGGAGGGTGTTAGAGAGCATGGATAGGATGGGCCATAAATAGTATGGGTGAAAGGAAAGATCGGATTTGTCAAGTATGCGTGGGTATGTGTATATCATCCTGTGATTATGAAGACTGCGAAATATGAATGAAAGGAACCGTCTTTTGGATAGACTTGAATGACTGTATAAATATGAGGAGGAGAGAAGCGTGGTTGACATGAGTGATATGAATGCGAAGATGGGACGCGATGAGATGGACAAGATGGTTGCTAAATAGGTTACATATTCCTCCCTACCCTGACCTATGAAGCCGAAATATGGACATGGGAAGAGTCACAGAGGTCAAAAATCCAGGCTGTGGTAATGAGAGGAGCATGTGGTATGACTAAGTGGTGTGAAGGAGGAAATGTATGACGGATGTGATAAGGCAGGGAATACAAAGTTAATGAACAGTGGATGGTAGAGAGGGTGAAACGTTACGGTATCAGGTGATCTGGGCATGTGGAAAGAATAAGAGACTGTAGGTGGAGGAGGGATACGAGGAGTAATGGATGAAGGGGGCTGTGTGATCGCGTTGAACAAAAGTGATTGCGTAAGCAAGATGTTGGATCAACTGAACAACAACAGAACATACGAGAGAAGACCGCGGATAGTTCACAGTGCAGGCCAGGAAAATATTTAAGATAATTAGAGGAGCTAAAAAAGTTGCTCTACTGGTAGATGCACCAAGACCGGCCAGGATGTACGTCCAGTACACAGACCGGGTATTCCAATGCGGCCCAATAACATGGAGAGATCGGCAGTGCACCACACAGGTTAGCCAGGAGTCTGGCCAAACCCAAGGTACTAGGATCCATCAGTGGCGCTCACTTGCGAAATTCTTTGTGCTTAGTTAATAGATTGAAGATTAACTTCGGTAATAAGAAACTCGCCAACTTTGATGTAGAATCTCTACGAATGTTTCAGTAGAAGGGGCAAATGGAAGCTGTAACAAGAGTTGTGGATGACTTAGATGATAATGAGCTATCTGTACAGAAGTCATAATTTCTGTGTTAATTTGGTTCATTCACTTTTAATGATTATGAATACATACAACACTCTGGCTTAACCATGGGCAGTCCACACTCAGCGGTAACGGCATGTTTGTGTTTGGAGGTGTTCGAAAAAGATAAGTATATGGTTATAATGGGAGGAAATAGTAAATGGATGAGGTATGTCGATGATGTAATTGTACCAGAAAGAACTCGTATTGACAACAAGTTAGACTGAATAATGTTAACGAGAGAATCCAGTTCACTGTTAAGTCAGAGAATGGTTGTAGATTGCCATTTCTGGACACAGTTATTCACAGGATAAATGAGAACGTAAGGTTTTCTGTATACACAAATCCTACCAACAGGGATGATTTTATTCGCTATTACTCAGGTCATAAAGATAGAATAAAGACACCGGTGGTAATTGGATTCTTCTGAAGAGCTTTGCCTATATGTAGTGAGGAAGTTTTTCTAATTAGAAAGTGTTGATATATTACAGAGGGATTTATGAAAACTGAAATATCCTGAAGGACCCTTATGAAAGTGAGAAAGAGGGCTAGGGAAATCAGCAGACGGGAAAGGATTAATGATACACAAGACTAGTTTTATCGCTTTTCCTAACTCTGAGAACGCCTTAAGCCCTGGAAGCTTTTCTCATGAAAGCAGGTGTAAGAGTAGCTAAAGCGTCCGCCATTTAGATAGGAGAAATGGTCAAACCTAAATGCAATAACCATGCTAAGGAAAATAACGTAGTATATGAGATATCCTGTAATAGTTGCTGCTATTGCTACTATTCCTACTATGGTGAGTCAGGACGTGGGTTTGAGAAACGTAAAATTGAGCACAGTATTTTTTTTTTTTTAAGATCGTCGGACCTCGTCTTGGTCCGACACGGCCTTAGCCTGTTGGCGGCTCGTTCCGGGGGTTTTATGCATGGTCTTCTGAGATGCAGGCAACTTCTTGTGGAGATGGTGCTGGACGCGCTATTTTCATCTGGGAGGTGGGGGGTATTTAGCTATGTTCCGGAGCAGGTATTCCGTTTAGTTCTTTTGGGTCCTGTAAAGTAGTGAGGCCGCTGGTAGTACATGGTCTTCCTCACTATTGAAGTCAAGGACTCTTGTGCGGAGACTCACTTCGCAGTCCCACAGGAACGATGCAAGATCTCGCAGGACATCCAATTGTATGGTGGTTCATGTTGACAGGTATGGACACCTCCTTAAATGGAACGGTGCTGTAATATTAAATAAAGGTTCAACACGGAGAATGAGAAAAACAATCGAAGCTGCGTTTATTAATGTAAATAACATAAACCATAGGGAAGGTGTTGTGTGTATAGCGAAAGCAGCAAGCTCATTGGTTGTAAGCGAGGTGCAGAATAGGGGCGCAACAGCCAATCAGGGAGCAGATTTTTCAGGCAGCCCGGGAGGTGACCCGCGCGCGCTTGCATTTAAGGCCGGACTTCCAAGAGGAAGACTACGAAATACCAGCCCAGAGCAAGCGTCTGCAGCTCTTCGTCATCAGAGTAACTCGAGTGATTGCGATCTTCAAGCCCTAGCTTCGTTGATTGATTATCCAGCACATATCAACCAACAGCTGAGGGTCGCAAGTTGTTGTCCAGCTACTTTTTTACTGGTACAGTAGGACAACTATCAAAGGGCAATCCCCAGGACTGAAGCACAGCGGCATCCTCCATCTGCTGACTGCAGTCCTCTGCTTCCTTCGGGGGGCAGTACTGTGCGACCAAAGCCGGAGCGTCCACCCTTGTCACGGGTTTTCGCTTCGTGGTACCCGTCACGCATAACCCATTCTTCGGAATAGCGTGCCAGCCTCTGTTGGTATGTCGGATACCAGCTACAGTCATGAGGGAGCGGCCGATGACCGTCCACCCTCTTGCCCACATTGTGGGAAGACCTTTACCAGCTTTCGGGGCCGTAGGGTCCATGAAAGACAGGCATACGCCATATCCTTCCACCAGGAGTTGGCCACACGACACGTTCTGTCCAAGGCTCGGTGGTCTGACGAGGAGGTGGAGCTCCTCACCAGGGCTGAGGCCAAGATGGCAGCTGGTCCCTCACTGGTCGCCGGACAAGGCTTGAACCAGCGGTTTCGGGAGATTGTTCCATCTAGGACGGTCGAAGCGATCAAAGGCCTCCGACGCAAAACGTTGAATAAGACCAAGGTTCAAGAACTGACCTCGGACATCAACCTCCTCCAGGAAACTGGTGAAGATAAGGCGATGGATGGTGTGTCGAGTGAGAGGCGTGTCCACATCGAGAAGCAACACGCGGAGTGGCACCTCGGAGGAAGCGCCACGTGCAGGAATGCACGTGCGTGCCGACTCCAGTGGAGAGAGTCCTGCAGGAACTGGGGGGGGGGGGATACTACCCTCGGAGTGGGGAGACCCGCCGCCTCTGGCCTGCTGGGGACTGCTCCCAAGGTTTTATGTCACAGCTGCTCCGCCGGTCCCCCAATCCCAGTCAATTTTGTGGCGGAGACTGTCACATACCTCGACACATTAGGACCTGGCCCCACAACTCCATCGTAGGGTGAGGACATGCTAAATGTTGCCCTTGACCACTTGCGTCAGGGTGACAGCCTCGCCGCGATCAGGGTAGCCGCAGAGCACGCCATACATATGATGAGCTCCTGTGGCTCCCCCGAAGATCGCCGGAATCGTGGTGGAGATGGACAAAGGCAGTCGACGAACTCTGGCTGGCACGCCGCGCTGAGGAGGTTCCTTTGCGTGAAAATCGCCTTAGACGGGAACAATACCGCAAAGTACGGAGGCTTTATCGGGAGAATAAGTCTGGCCGCTGGACTGGTTCTTTAAAGGCGACTGGGAGGTACCGCCAACTTCGGTTGGGCCGGAACGCATCAACCCCTTTTGGGGGGCTCTCTTCTCTCGACCATCTGAGCCGGACGAACGTGTCATTATCGATTGTGACCGAGTAAATGGACAACTAGCAGAGGTTGTCACTGTAGACGAGGTAGCACATCACCTCAGAGCCACTAAAACATCTGCCCAGGTCCTGACGGGATGTCAACTCGTTTGCTGAAGTCCATTCCTCCGAGGATTTTGGCCAAAATGTTCAACCTGTGGCTAGCCACGTCTACGTTGCCGGAACCACTCAAGGCAAATCGCATGGTGCTAATTCCAAAAGTACTTAACCCAACTGAACTCAGGGACTACAGGCCAATTGCCATCTCTTGTGCCGTAGTCCGTCTGCTCCATGAGATACCGAGCAGCCGCATCTCGAGCCTCGTCCAGATCGATGGAGCTCAAAAGACATTCGTCCCTGTGGACGGATGCCTTGAGAACCTCACGATCTTGGATGCGATCGTCGGTCGTGCGCGGGCACACGCCCACGGTGTGCACCTGGCATTCCTCGACATGGCCAAAGCATTCGATAGTGTTAATCATAGCAAAATCGAGCGGGCCATGTCGCGGAAGGGCATTCCAGCCTTCGTCAGGGCATATGTCATGTCATGACGTATGACCGAGCCTTCACACACATCGAAGGCAGCAACGAGATTTCGGGAAGGATCAACATGACTCGTGGGGTCAAGCAGGGTGACCCACTATCACCTATTCTCTTCAACCTTGTGATTGACGAGGGAATCGCAGGAGACTGGTGTAGGGGTTGGGTTAGGCGACCAGAAGGTTTCAGCACTGGTATTTGCCGACGATTTGGTCCTGGTTGCGAAGACGCCCACTGGCTTGCAACAGGCAATTGACGTGATGGCAGAGACCCTCGCGGGGGGTGGGCTTCAAGTTAACCCAGGGAAATGTCGTACCCTCAGCATGGAGGTCGACGGCAAGCACAAGACCTGGTACGTCAATAAGAACAGGACGTTCCAAGTCTTGGGTAGCGCCGTCGGATCCATGAATGCTGAGGATGATTATAAGTACCTTGGCATCCTTGTCGGAGCAGGAGGCCGGCGAAAGTCCTACGGTGCCCTGCTAGAAGAGGGGCTCCATAACGTCACCAGAGCCCCTCTAAAACCTCAACAACGGATAGCGTTGCTTGTGGGACATCTTGTGCCTAAGCTCATCCATCGCTTGGTGCTGGGTGGTCTATAAGACACAGCTAGCACGCATGGACGGGTAGGTGCGAGTGGAGGTTCGCCGCTGGCTCCGCCTAGCCCATAACGTGCCTTGTGCATACTTCCACTCGGCGGCAGGAGATGGTGGGCTGGGTACACCAGACTGTCTCAACCGTCTGGTTGAATAAGCGAGCCAGGTTCGAGAAGTTACTCACCTCGACCGACCCGGTGATTCAGGCGGCTGTCCGGGAGCCTGCAGTGTTGAGGAAGCTGCAGCGCTGGACGGACCCGCGTGCATTGCTGGTCGGCAGGCGGGGAACAAACTCGAACACCATCGCGTATGGAGGGCTAATGTGATCAGCACCGTCGACGGTGCGGGTCTCGCTTCACCTGCTACCGTGCCTCAGGTTAGTGGATGGGTAAACAGTGGGAACCGCTTCCTGTCCGGTTCTGACTATGTGAAGGCCGTCCAAGTGAGGATTGGCGCTTTACCCACCCCCGCCAGGGCTTCCAGAGGCCGGCCCGAGATCAACGGCCTCTGTGACACCTGTCATAAGCCCGGTACGCTCGGGCATATCGCTCAGATGTGCCCATGGTGGGAGGGTAAAGAGGCACGACAAGATCAGTGCCTATTTGGCCGGATGACTGAGACAGAGGGGGTACGAAGTGTCCTGTGAGCCCCGCAGTCCGGTCGTGGGATCCTTTAGACATCGTGGCTTCCGAAGGCACAGAGGCCTTCATAATAGACACGCAGGTCTCTGGTGTCCATGCCGCACTATCAGCTGCACATCAGCACAATTGCGACTATTACGGCACCCCGGAAGTCTTACAGGGCATACGGGGTTTCACCGGCAAAGGCACCGTGCATGTGACATCTGCCACATTGAACTGGCGTGGCGTATGATGCCATGAAAGTGCGAGTGCTCTCAGAGGGTTAGGGCTCACTTACCGGGACCTGGAGGTGTGCACCGTCAAAGCCCTAACCTGGACGCACTCCCTTCACAGGATGTGGTCCAAGAGAACAGGTTGATAATGGGGCCTGCCTTGTCCATCTGGTGTCGGCCAACGGGTTGGTAGAGGTCACCTTCCCCCTTTGTGTGCTTGGGGTGTGCGAAATTAGGCTGTTCTCCCGTGGCTCCAAGGGCAGGTACCAGTTCCTGAGGTCGGGTTGTCACGACGGACGGTGGACGCCTTGGCGGGGTTGCCCTTTGCTTGCGTGCGACAGGCCGTACTGGAAGGTGAGCGGTGCTGAGAAGTCAGTGTGTGTTCAGTCGGTAGGTAAGGTATGTTTCGAGCCATCATCTGACTGCCACCTCTAAACTTACTTCTGTCTATACTATCATCAATCTGATCTTTAAATCTTCCTCTTACTGTGTCCATACACTCCTTCCCTAGATTAACAACTTCCTTCACTATCTACATGTAGGTAAATCGCCTACCGACAACCGCCCTTGCAATTAGTATATAAAATTACAAAAAAAAAAGAATGCGCAGCAGTAGTTGTAGTTAGACTTCCCTGCACGTCCCATCACTAATTGGGAATCTATGAAGACATATCCACCACCTAGATAGCCAGATAGTCCAGTCCGATTCCCCCGTCATGTCCCTTGCTAACTTTTGGCGAGGGAACTCCTCCCCTGCTGGAATAAGGGAGGGTGGGAGGGGTGATGATGGACATGCAAGATCCATTCGGACCAATGAGGTGGCGGGAAACTAGGTAGCCTTCTTGTATCTCTGCCGCGATGCGGGATCTTGGGCTACCTAAGACACACGGGAGGGACTTTCTCTGGCCATGTCAGCTCACAGGCTCTGCCAGCGAGCAGAGTTGGACGGAAAACCAGCCGAGCTCAAGTCCCAAGTGCCGCCAAGAGAGGCACCAGGGCATAGATCGCCCAGGCCTGTTTCCCAAGGGTTACGGAGATGCTCCTCCAACCTGTCACACTGAGGTGGCCACACGGGTAGGGGCGCTTGTTGAGCCACGGTGTGGGATCTATGCACACACACACACACGACACATAGTAACACTAGTCCCGTCCCCCAGGCGGAGACACGGAACTGGCCGCCTCCAGGCAAGGGCCCGTGTCGTACTGCACGTAGTGCCAGGAACACGAGGAAAAGCAAATCCTTTCATGTCCATTCTCTAGCTGTCGTGTGTAATGCATCTCGCTTCCATATAATACTGTTAGGACCACTATTCCTTCAGACATCCGTTTGTGCCCTCATGATAAAGATCTGTCTTTCCACACATTCTTCATCGCTCCCAAAACCTTTGCCCCCTCCGCCATCTTTTGACTTCCATTTCCATGGTTCCATCGCTTGTCCACTCTCAAATATCTAAAACACTTTACTTCCTCTAATTCTTCCTCATTCAAACTTGCATCCCAACTAATTTGTCTCTAAACCCTACTGATCCTAATATATTTCCTTGCTTTTATTCATATTCACTGAACTTTCTCCTTGCACATACTTTTCTAAACTCAGTTACCAGCTTCTGCAGTTTCTCATTCGAATCGGCCACCAATGTTGTATCATCGACGAACAACAAGACTCTCTTCTCAGACCCTCTCAGACCCAACATATTGCATACTTGCCCCTCTCTCCAAGACTTTCATTTACCTCGCTCACCACCCCATCCATAAACAAATGGAATCCCTGCCGCAAACCAGCCTTCACTTGAAATCATTCACTCTCCTCTCTTCCTGCCTGTACACAAGACCTACACCCTTGATGAAAAACTTCTCACTGCTTCAAGTAGCTTACCTCCCCGTAAAATAATTTTCTTAAGACCTTCCACAAAATATCTCATCCAACCTTATATGTTTTCTCCAGATCCGTAAATGCTACATACAAATCCATGTTTTTCCAAGTGTTTCTCACGCTTTCTTTAAAACAAACACCTGATCCGCACATCCTCAAACACTCTGCTCGTCTCCATTCTGATGCTCTGTACTTGCCTTCACCCTCTCAATCAATCACCTTCCCATACAAATTGCAAGTTATACTCGACAGTATTATACCTCTTTAGTTTGAAGACTCTCCTTTCAACCATGGTTTTACACTATCAGGTATAACAAGTTTTAAATGAACTGGTAAATGATCGCTAAAATATAATCGGTAATTTTCGACAAAGGAGCTACCCCCTGAAAATGAATCATGATATATAAGTGGAATTTAATTCAACAAAATAACTTATAATAATGGAGGTAGTAATGTCTTCTCCCTCATCACATTAAAGGTAATATATTTCTTGAAGGATCAATAGTCAAGTTCATTTTCAGCAGTTGATGTTTCCTTGTTATATAACTGTTATATGTATCTGCATTATACATGCATTTCTGCCAATCCTTGGGCCCTTCAAACGAGTAATACATACACTGAAAATGCTTACCAACCAATTTCCACACCACCCCGAACAAAGCATCGTGTATCTTTCACTCTGTCATCAAACACATTTAGCAGTTTTTCAAATTAATCGTTCCATCATCTCACTTCAGCACTATCTGTTATCACTTCTGCCTTTGTCCCCTTCACTGATGTTCCCATTTGTTCTCTTCTCTCTCATACATTATTTACCTCCTTCCCAAACATGTTTACTCGAAGTTTAGCGATACTCTCGCACCCCAATTCTCATTTTCCCTCTTTTTCAACCCCCGCACCTCTCTCATGACCTCCTACCGCTTTCTCTTATACATCCCCCAATCATTTGCGCTCCTTCCTTGTAAGCACTACCAAAACTCCATTCTTATTTTTCTTTCACTAGCAGCTTCTTCATCCCGCCACTCTCTACACCTAATATGTCACCCTTTCGCATACTACATGCATCTATTGCACATGCCATCAATGCTTCCCTAGATACCTCCCATTCCTCTTCCACTCTCATTTCATTTATTCTCACATTTTGTCATTCTTCACTCAGTCTCTCCCAGTATTTCTTCACCAAATTCTCTCTCCACTCTTTTCGCATACATAGTATTTTTTTTTCGGATACCTTTACAAATTTTCACCCACGCCCCACAAGAAAGTGATCAGACATCCCACCAGTTGCCCCTCCCATCGTATATACATTCAGAATTCTCTCTTTTACACGTCGATCAGTTGATATGTGATCTAATCCAGTAGTGCCCGCTGACCATCTCTCCAACTCGCGTACGCATACTAGTGTATATCCCTTTTTAAACTAGGTATACCAAATCGCCAGTCCTTTTTTCAGCACACAACTGCACAGGTTATTTTCATTCACAACTGAATACCCTTTGCCCCCAATTTTTACCCTCAAGTACCACATTACTCGCCTTCCCATTTGAATCGCCTAATCTCGTCTCATTGCTGCTGTCACACTCACTAATCTCCCAAAACGCTTGCCTCTCATGATCTTTTTTACTCATGGCCAGATGCATAGCCACCAGTAATCATCAATCTCTCGCCATCCACTTTTAGTTTTACCCACATCAATCTAGAATTGATTCCCATACCCTATCGCACATTCTCACAACTCCTGCTTCAGTAGTGCTGCTCCTTATCTCTCGTCTTCTCAACAACCCCTCTCTACTCCTAAGACATTTCCAAACCACTCTTCCACTTTACCCTTGAGCTTTGGTACACACTGGACCAGAACATCTAGGTTTCGTTCCTAAAAGATTATACCCTTAACTTCTCTCTCATTTTTCCATCGAGGGGAATGAGCACTTCCCACTTGGCTCCTCTTGCTCCTTATCTTTGAAAGACAAGAAGAGGGGAAGGTTTCACACCCTAGCCCTGTGAGTCTCCCTTGGGTTATGGGTTACCAACCAGTCTGGAGTATGTGGGTTACCAACCAATCTGGAATGTTGCTTCCCAGCCAGAGTAAATGAATATAGTAGTTCAAAAGATCTAAATGATGTACCTCACCTAACCAGTCATCATCAGGTTTACTCTGCTCTCCAACATAAGTCTGGCGTAGGACTAATGTGGGTAACACAATGTAGGGTTGGAAAGGGTAAAAAAAAAAGAAGTTTATTTCGAGTTAGAAGGGGCTGTACTCGTGATGCTTTAAGAAGAAATTTCTCTATTTAGTTGGCCTGGAGCTGACCATCATGTACATGAACAGATGCCTGGAGTGCTTTCGTCTTGTGGGACGCCGTGTGGATCTGTTGATTTTAATTGTATTTCTGTTGCTGTCGAGATCTGGAATGTGTCTGTTGTTTGCCTCAGTTGTCGTAAGTCTTTTTTTTTTTTCCTTTTTGGTGCTTTTATAATCCCTTCTAGCACAACGGTACGACCCCTCAACTCCACGTAGGTAACGCTACAGATTCTCTCTCTCTCTCTCTCTGGCCACAGCCGGAAAACGGAAGAACAGAAATGTGTCCGACATTGTGTCATTAAGAATTAGTATGCATAAATAACATCAGTTCAAGTTAAATGCAAAATCATGTGAATGTTTTATGATTTGATATTGAAAAGTGGATGTACTTAAATAGAAGAATTAGGAGAGATGATCTTTTTTTCTCGCAGGTAAATAACAGCATGATTGGTGGAAAAAAAAAATTATATATATATATATATATATATATATATATATATATATATATATATATATTTTTTTTTTTTTTTTTCTTTCAAACTACTCGCCATTTCCCGCGTTAGCGAGGTAGCGTTAAGAACAGAGGACTGGGCTTTTGAGGGAATATCCTCACCTGGCCCCCTTCTCTGTTCCTTCTTTTGGAAAATTAAAAAAAAAAAAAATTGAGAGGGGAGGATTTCCAGCCCCCCGCTCCCTCCCCTATTAGTCGCCTTCTACGACACGCAGGGAATACGTGGGAAGTATTCTTTCTCCCCTATCCCCAGGGATATATATATATATATATATATATATATATATATATATATATATATATATATATATATATATATATATATATATATTATTCCATATGCGTTTATTTGAGATATTGCATGTCATTACACACGTGGAAGAACATTAACTATTAATAACCACGATCGTGTAATAAAAAAGGTAGAACGTAAAGTGTTAAGATTCTTGTATTTATAATAAAAGTTCATTTCAGACGATCAGTCTTTCATAACGCATTGGTTTCTTTCGGTAAACCAGTCATATTAAAAGTGTGTTCATCGCACTCAGTGTCAAGGGAGAAGTTTATAACGTTCGTCTAGATGTGCCCAGGTAATAATCTGAATTATATAATCTTATTCTAAATATGCTCATATGGAAGTCGGTGTACATTGTAAATTATCTACATGGGGGATCCTTGGGCTATAGATGACACTACGAATATTTACATTCACTTGTTTTGACATTTCAAAAAGGATTTACGTATAAGTATCTTTACCATAGTAGTATTATATACTCCTGTTTTTAAAAAGCTGAATTACGTCGCCAAGGACCCTTGCTATCAACGCAGCAGATAACAGTAAATCGACAGTCAGTCATCCGGGTTTACTAGCAGTCAAGTTTTACGTGTGTGAGGTGGAGGTAGTACAGCGGGCGTGAGGCCCGTCACAGAGGCAGCGCCTCTCCTTGGGCATGTGTGGCTGTGCTGCTCCAGCGGTGGTGGGGGTGTGTCCAGGGAGATTGGCGTTGAGGACTGAATGTATTGTCACTACCAACCTCAGCGCAGGTCTCTCAGAACTGAGCCGCACCTGCTCCCAGGGTGCGCCTGGTAGCATCCCCAGCTCTCGCGCGTACACACACCGCTCATCCTGCGGTACTGTTGACAGACCATGAGTGAGAACTCTGTACATAATGTAGACTAACGTTTCTGCTCGTCCCCTGCCTTCCTAGATACACATCCCAACTACAGAACATGACCGGTACACACACACACATGACCGATCAGGGTGCAGGTTTCTGCTCATCATGATGCTTGGCTGACCAAAGATGTCATTCTCATCTGAACCTGACCACTCGCACACTCCACCACCTCCAGTAGCTATCCACGCCGGACTTTACCTTCTGCACACAACGCCGCACACAAGGACCACTTGGAGCACACCCACACACTCTCTTCTCGCCGACAAACCATCTGATATTCCACTTAACCCACACAGAGGCATAGGCTAGGGTGTGTGTGTATACATACATAGGAGTAAAGACATGGTGCATATACACAACACAAGGGCAACACGAGTGTAAAACTCTGCCCCCGTAACGCACGAAGCTATCAAGGGCCTTCGAAGGAAGGCTTCCTACAAGTCTCGCGTTCATGAGTTTTTGAATGTTAACCTTCACCACGAGATCGGTGAGGGAGAGGTGGCGTGTAGTGTGTCGGGAGGGAGACGTGTCACGGCGACAACTAGAGGCAGCACCCTGGAGGAGGCATCATTCAAGAAAAGACTCTTGCGTGCTAACTCCGGTGGGGGAGGCTCGACCAATATGGGAGAGGGGGGGCTGTCTTCGATGAGGGAGAGCTTGCAACTCCTGGTGGTGGAGAAACCCCACGGTTTTATGTCCCCGACGCTCCGCGGGATCCCCAACCCTAATCCGTTGCTTCTTTTATAGTGGAGACTGTGTCCTATTATCTCAGTTGCCAATTTTGATAATGAAGCAGACCGCTTCGGTTAAATATTAGTAATAAGATAAAAATGGGTGAAAATAAGTTAGTCTTGTTTACATATGTGTATAGTGAAAGAAGAGGGTGGTTAACTAGAAATGTTTAGTGTGACAAGAGGAAGATAAAAGACCAGACTACTAATAGCATAGGCATAAGGAAGGAGGAGTTAGGCAGAAAGAAAAGTGGTAGGCCTACCTTACTTATCCTCGGATACTCGAACCTGTCCCCAACACCAATATCGTCCCATGCAGCCCTTCGGACAGGTGCAGCAGGCAATCCTGCCAAGACGCCTACACCCCCGACAGGCAGAACCGCCTTCGGGAACTGGTACCTGTCATTGAATCTCGGGAGGACGGACAGCCAGCCCGAGGGCCGACACCAGATGACAGCGGGCTACAGATTGTCACCCTGTGCTCTTGAACCACATCCTGTATAGGGTATGAGTCCAGGTTAGAGCTTTCACGAAGCACACCTCCAGGTCCCGGTATGAAAGCCCTTACCCTCGGAGAGCACTCGCAATTTCTTGACACCATGCGCCTCGCCAGTTTATAGTGGCAGGTGTTACGCGCATTGTCTCTTTCCCGGTTAATTCCCGTACGCCCCTAAGGACTTCCGGGGTACCGTAGTAGCTGCACTTGTACTGGTGTGCAGCTGAAAGCGCAAAGCAGACTCCAGAGACCTGCGTGTCTATAATGCAGGCCTCTGACCCTCTGGAAGCCACGATGCCCGTCTTACGGGAAGACCCTACAGTAGGAATACGAGGTTCGCATACCACCTCGTAACCTTCTGCCTCAACCGCCCGGCTAAAAAGGCACTGATGTCATGTGTCTACTTTTCCCCCATTGGTACGTGGTCATACCTGAGAAATATGCTCAAGCGTCCCGGGCTTATGTGTCCCAGAGGCCAGAGATGTCGGGTTGGCCTCTTTAGCCCCTGGCGGGGGTAGAGTATTGCTGATCGCACTTGGACAGCTCTAACATAGTCGCTTCCTGAGAGGAGTCGGGTCCCACTGGTAACCAACCCATCTGCTGACTTGTGGCACAGCAGCAGAGGGTGCGAGACCCGACCCATCACAGGTGCTAACCAGGTCAGAGCGCCATGCGTGCGATCGTTCGGTCTTATTCCCCACCTGTCGACCAGCTGTGCATGCGGGGCCCGACCAACGCTGCAGTTTTCTAAGAACTACAGATTCCCGGACCGCCGCCTGAATCACCAGGTCAGACGAGGTGAGCAATCTCTCGAATCTTCTCATGCTTATCAAGCCTTACAGTTGAGACAAAATCAGGTATTCCCAAGCCACCGAGTGGAAGAATGCGCAGGGCGCGCCATGGGCCAGGCGGAGCCAGCGGCGAACCGCCACTCTCGCCTGCCTATCCATGCGCGCAAGTGTGTCTTGTATAGTTTCCTCAGCACCAGGCGATGCGTCAGCTTGGGTACGAGGAAGTCCACGAGGATCGTAATTCTCTTCTCAGGTTTTAGAGCGGCTCTGGTGATATTAGCGAGCCCCTCCTCTAACAGGGCGCCGTAGGATTGTCGCCTGCCTCCTGCCCCAACAAGAACACCGAGGTACTTGTAGTCGTCCTCAGCGTCCATGGAGCCGATAGCGCTGCCCAAGACTTGGAATGTCCTTTTCTTATTGACGTACCAAGTCTTACGCTTACCATCGACCTCCATGCTGAGGGACCGGCACTTTCCCGGGTTCACCTGAAGACCTTACCATCGACCTCCATGCTGAGGGACCGACACTTTCCCGGGTTCACCTGAAGACCTCCCCTCGCGAGGGTCTCCGCCATGAGGTTCATTGCTCTTTGTAGGCCGCCAGCCGTCTGGGCCGACAGAACCAGGTCATCTGCGAAGGCCAGTACTGATACTTTTTTGGTCCCCAAATCTCACTCCCACACTCAACTCCTTAACCCTTGTGACATCTTTGTCGATCACAAGGTTAAAAAGAATTGGGGATAGAGGATCGCCTTGCTTGACCCCACGTGCCAATTTAATCTCATCCGACACACACTGGCCTGGCCCCGGAAATTCTGTGTGGAGCGAGTAAGTCTTGAATGTTGCCTTCGGACATTTGCGCCGATTGGACAGCCTCTCTGTCATCAGGGTGGCCACAGAACGCGCCGAGAAGTTGGCAGTCTCCTGTGGTTCACCCTTTGCCCACCAAGATCGAGGTGAAGGCGGGCAACGAACGCCGCAATGACGGGGCTTCTGTGCGCGGAAATCGTCTTCACAGGGAACACTACAGAAAAGTACAGGGACTTTATCGGAAGAACAAAGGCCCGTCCAGACGATCGAGCACAGCTCGACGGGCACTGCCCTCAAACTGGTTAAGTCCACAGGCACAACTGTAGTGTTGTCCACACGGTGCCCAGCTGGCCCAGTCCAACCTGGGCAACAGTGAGTGGTCGTCCAGGCAGGACTAGGCTGGGTGCGGTGCGATCACTATGGTGGCCAGTAAGAAGAATCGAAAGATAGCATTATATAACAATTGTGTTTGAAGAAGAAAAAGTGCAAAAAGACAAATGGCGTCTCAAGATTGGCTAATTAAAAGAAGAAAATTGGGAAGCCATGTGACTATGTTACGTGAATTCGAAGCTGAGAATAGAAACGACTTCATAAACTACATGAGAATGGACGCGAATACATTCCATAACCTCCTGGCCAAAGTGACCTCCTTTATAAGCCAGCAGGCATACCAATATGAGGGATAGTATACCTGCAAAAGCTCGACTAGAGGTTACCCTCATATTTCTTTCAGCTGGCTGTCGCTATACGTCTCAGCCATATACCACAAGAATTTCCAACCAGAGCTTGTCAGAAATAATACCCGAAACGTGACTTTTGTATTCTACGCATCTCGTCTAGGTTCATTGCTGAGTAAGTCTATTTTATATTTCGGCTGCGGTCACGGACATGCCAATTTTTTTCATATCCTCAGACATGGTCTCGTGGGCTACTGCTCGTTTCTTTATATGTTCAGTTTTACATTCCACAGGCAAGGATGTTGCCGATAAAGTCCTATTGAATGTAGTATCTGAGGTCTCGACCACTCTTCCATAGCGGGCGCAGAGACCGACATATCAGTCAGTCACCAGCGTTAACAATGACGACCTCGACCCCTTGCATCCATAGGAAGCCTCGTGTGTCTGGCAGCGACGTCATATCACCGGGCGCCGGCAGTGTCTGGCGATTTCACGAAAGTACCAACACAGGAAGCACTGTACCCATATTTTAGCGGGCACAAGCGGTAAGCTAATCAACGGGCAAACTGCTCGCTTGTGCCCTGCGGGCACTGCTCTATCGTCTGGACGGGCCTTCAGTCGCTGGCCGCTGGACAGATCCTCAAAGGAGTGGGAGGTGCCGCGAAGTGCGGTTTGGCCGGAAACCCTCCTCCCCTTTAAGGGAGCTCTTCTCACAAACCTTCCGAGCTGGACAGACGTGTCGTTACGGATTTTGACCTAAAACACGATCCACTAGCAGAGGTTCTAACCGTGGGCGAGGTAGCACACCACCTCAGAGCCACCAAAACATCGGCCCCTGGCCACGACCGAATGCAGACGAGATTAATGAGGTCCATTCTCTGCATGCTGTTCAGTGTGTGGATCGCCACCTCCACACTGCCTGAACCACTCAATGCAAACAGAGCGGTACTGTTACCCAGAAGTACCAAATCCAGCACAGCCTAAGGACTGCAGGCCAATCACCATCTCGTGTGCTGAAGTCCGACTGCTGCGTAAGATCATTAGCAGCCGCAAATCGATGGAGCTCAAAAGGCATTCGTCCCTATGGACGGATGCCCAGAGAGCCTCACGATTCTGGACGCGATTAGCGGTCGTTCGCGGACACAACCGTACGTTGACCTGGTATTCCTCGACATAGCAAAGGCATTCGATAATGTTAATCATAGCACTATCGAGTGGGCCATGTCGTGGAAGTGGTTTCCAGCCCCAGTCAGAGCATACTTTGTCGACGTATGACCGAGCCTTCACCCGTAGTGAAGGCAGCGTCGAGGTGTCGGAAACGATTAAAATGAATCGTGGGGTCAAGCAAGGCGACCCCGTAACCCATTCTTTTTTAGCCTTGTGATCAATGAAGTGATCACAAGGGTTAAGGAATCAGGTGTGGGGGTTGGATTTGGGGTGCTCGCAGATGACCTGGTTCTGGTTGCACGGGTGGCCGGTCTGCACAAGTGTGACTCCAGGAGAGTGTCTGTCCCTCAGCATGGAGATCGATGGTAAGGATGATTGTAAGTACGTCTGTTCTCTCGTCGTGTCAGGGGGCAGGCGAAAATCCTACGGTGCCTTGCTAGAAGAGGGGCTATCCAACATCGCCTGAGCCTTTAAAACCCTTACCAAAGGGTTACGATTCTCGTGGACCACCTCGTACCTAAGCTCACAGTTTATAAGACGCAGTCAACACGTATGGATAGGCAGGTGAGAGTTGCAGTTCGCCGTTGGCTCCGCCTGCCCCATGACGCGCCCTGCGCATACTTCCACTCTGTAGTAGAGGATGGTGGGCTTAGGATTCCCGACTTTGTGTCGACCGTCCGTCCGGCTGGATCAACAAACCCGTGTTCGAAGAGCTGATTATCTCGTCTGAGCCTGTGATTCAGGCGGCGGTGCGGGAACCTGCAATTATGAGGAAATTGCAGAGTTGGTCGGGCCCCGCATGCATGCACTTCTGGTCGACAAGCGCAACCAAAACGAACGCCATCATGCATGGAGGTCTTAGTATCTGTGATGGGATGGGTCTCGCTCCGTCTGCAGCTGTAACCAAGGTTAGCAGTTGTCACTAGGAAGACCCGACTCCTCACGGGCAGTGACTATAATAAAGCCATCCAAATGAGGGCAGGCACACACCCTACCCCCGCTAGGGCTGCTAGAGGCCGACCCGAGATCTCCGGCCTCTGTGACACTTATCACAAGCCCAGGTATGCCCACGTACCCATGAGGGTAGGATAAAAAGGCATGACAACATCAGTGCCTTTCTAGCTGGCCAGTTGAGACATAAGGGTTACGACGTGGTCTGCGAGCCTCGTATCGCTACTGCAGGGTCCTTCCGGAAGCCAGACGTTGTGGTTTCCAGAGGGTCGGAGACTTGCATCATGGACACGCGTCTCCGGAGTTTGCTTTACACACTCAGCCGCACATTAGCGCAAGTGCATCTACTACGGCACCCGGGAAGTCCTTCAGGGCTTATGGGATCTAACCGATAGAGACACCGTGCGCATAACACCGTGCGTTCGTAGGAGACGGGATCTGGTCGTGCCCCCAAGGCTATCATGGTGGGTTCCAGTTCCCGATGTCGGTTTGGCGTGGCGGAGGAGTAAGCGTTTTGGCAGGGTGAACTGCGAGTCCAAGTTAAGGTAAGGTACCTAACCACTTTTCCTTACTGCCTATATGTCTCCTTACATCTGCCTTTGCTGAGCCACACATCTAAACTTCACTATCTACACTTTGTTAATACACCCTGTGCATCCTTTGCTTAGTAGTTAGCCCGAGCACCACATTCTAATTGCAGATCATTAAAAAAAGTGTGTGTATATATATATATATATATATATATATATATATATATATATATATATATATATATACGAATAAAGTGCAAATGAACGCGCACCTTCATAGAACATACAAACCTCCAACAGCCAGGATCGAACCCGGGACCCCTGTGCAAGAGGGTTAGCATGCCTGCCTCTTGCACAGGGGTCCCGGGTTCGATCCTGGATGTTGGAGGTTTGTATGATATATATATATATATATATATATATATATATATATATATATATATATATATATATATATATATATACATATATATATATATATATATATATATATATATATATATATATACATATATATATATATATATATATATATATATATATATATATATATATATATATATATATATATATATGTATACATATATATTTTTTTTTTTTTTTTTTTTTTTTTTTTTTTTTATACTTTGTCGCTGTCTCCCGCCGTGCGTACGCACACACAATGTTGACAGTATTGCGCAGGTAGTTTCTTAGAGTTATTTCGGTAGCTCATCAACAGACGCAGGTCATGAAGAGTAATGGAGAGGAACACCGACCCCGTGTAACATCCTAGTGTGCACCTCCGTCCAGGGTTGATCTTACACAGATGCACAAACCCAAGGTCCAGGCGAGGTGGTCCGTCCTGAACACTGAACACAATACATGCAGTCCTCTTAAAACAGTACAAGGAGAGGATAGCAGAGGCTCGCTCTCCACTCTAGTCTGTAACATGCAGGCAGGAAAACAGGTGAAAAAGATACCTTGTAGGATCGATAAGCTTTAATGGAATTTTTATAGGAAAACCATTAGACTGAATGAACATGGTCATCCATCCCATCACCAACGACATGCATCCTACACTTTTCATTACAAAGACAGTACTAAGGATAAACTTGCGCTCCAGCCTCTCGACTTACCATGCCTATATTATCCCTGATGTTGAGAAATGATACAGTAATTCTTACTTGAGTCTCTCCAAGCAGGTGACCTGGGTTAATCAATGTTGGTATGTTACCGCACCATGATGGCCAGGGAGAGATCAGTGGTTGAGAAGATAACATGATATACCATTGCGTTATGACGACTGATGACATGATATATTCATTATCGGAGAGTGACAAGTGATGATCTAGCCTAATTGTGAAGACATTAAGAGTTTTGCTCTGAACAACATTTTCTGGGAGCTTATTCCACGCATCAGTAATGTCGTTGGTTAAGAAATACTTCGTACAGTCCAGATTAACTCGGTGACCTCTAAGTTTAAGCCCATCATCTCTCGTCGGTAATGCTGGCGCTACTGTAAAGAGATTTTTCAATATGGACGTTGTTGAGGCCTTGAAGTATTTTGAAATATTGTCATTTGCCCCGGAGGCGCCTCTTGCTTAGGGAGAACAATTATAATTCTCGCAGTCTCTCATATATTTTGTTACTCAAGGTGGGAATCAATTTAGCTGCTCTTCGCTACACTGCTTCAAAATTAAGGATATCTCTGCTGAAGTACGGGGCTCAAACTACACTGCTTATTCGAGGTGTGGTCTACCTTGACTTAGGTGTAGTGGCAATATCACATCCTTGCTTGTGTACGTAACGTTTCTGTTTATAAATCCTAACACCCTATTTGCTTTCTTGGCATTTTCATTACAATACTGGGAGAATATGATGTTACTTGAGACGGTGACCCCCTAGATCTCTCACACTAGAGGTGTCCTTTATCTTGTGGCCTATTGGTTCAAAATTGTTTTTTTTGTTGAGGTGTCCGACTTGTAAAGGCTAATATTTATTGACGTTGTGTAGCATTTGTCATTTTCTGGACCTTTCAGCGATTTTATCTAGATCCTCTTGTAATCCTGGCTCCTCTTCAGTGGTCGAAGTCAGACGTGTGAGTGCCGGCAACCCACCTCACTGTGCCTGAGTTTATCGGGAGGGAATGATGTTCTTCATTTGAGGAATTTCAGGAAGGTGAAGTGGATAATTTCCCCCGGGCTAGAAGGTAGTGGTTGTCCGCCAGGGTAACAAAGTGGTTTAGGTGTCGCCCCTGACTAGTCTTGAAATGGTGATTCTGACAAGTTAGTGGAGTCGAGAATGAGAGATCTCGCGAGAATCTGAAATTCTTGGTGAACTTTTTGACTACATCTTCGCTGCGTGTTTATCAAGACCGACGTTAACAATTGAATTTCTTTTGAAAAGGTAGTATGATATTCACACCTATGTTAACTGGCATTGCAAACTGTCAATAACTGCCTCAAAGTAATTTGTCTACGGTTGTTTGTTCCATATGTTTCTCCAAACTCATTATAAACAGTCGTCACTTCCAGCTAGAACTGAATTTGTGATCAAGTCGCGAGTGGGTTTCTTGGTGACTCGTATTACATTATTGAGCAAGCTGAAGTGATCGCCATGTAGAATTGTTAGATTAAAGAAGAGAACTCTATCCACTTCGTTACTGGTATCTTTATAAAGCGTCTCCATTATAGTCGAATCATATTCATCACTCACAGATGTCTGCACACTGGTTCATATACATTTTGTCAGGGTCTTAACGCTAAGGTGAGGACTAGCCTGAATATTCCCTGTTTTGCTCACGTACTTTTAGCTTTTAATATCCATGAATGCTATATAAACAGCTGCAACATTATATGAGTACTGCATGTATTAACTGAGACAGTCAGCCGTTTTCTTTTGCTTGTTAAATGAAATCTTCCCAAGAATTGCATTTTTATGTATATCTATTGAAATGAATTTCTAAAACAGATTTTTTTGATCTGTATTAAGAGCACTGAATAGCCTTAGAAGCACCAGTACTTGGCTTATAAGCTTAAATTCTATAATCCAATCCCAAGAATTGCATATGCGTCAAAGAAATTTTATTCAGTATCTGACCAAGATTGAAACACCGATTATAACGTGATTTTCCAATGTAATTCTCCGATTATAACTTGACTTTCCTTCAGTGTAATTATCAGATTCCTTTTTTTCCTATGCAGGGAACATTTACATTGATGAATGTTTGGGCATTCATGGAAGTACTGCTTCCGCAGGGGATGGGCCTTCACGTGGACTGCATTTTCCCCTAAAGAAAAAGCGGCCTTCCAAAATGTGCCCAAACGGAACTGGTCTGAAGTAGACCTTCTATGTGTCTCTGGCCACAAGGAACGTTACTGCTACAAGTTGGTAAAATGGACACTAGCAAGGTGTTGCCCCCAGTACCAATCCTGGGAAGAACTTGTGAAATTATGAGCTTTGTTGCCGGAAAGACGCACCAAGCTGACCATATTCACCAGAAGATCTCCCAAATTCCTACTGACGAATAAGAATATTTTGTGTGGCGCTATCACGGACGTCCTCTGCCTCATGAAGATACCAGCAGTGTTCAAAGCTTCCACGAGAAGAAAACAAAGCGGATCAGATGAGATGATGGCTTAACCCTGGACACCTCTGGTAAAAATCCATACGATGCTCTGCTCAGCTACGACATCTCGCACGTCACAACACCAGCAAGACCAATACCCACCAAACTTAAAAAGGTGCCGATCCAGTGTTCTTAAGAACACCAAAGGTTTTTGTAAGGTTATGGTCTGGATTACGTGGAGAATGTCACACGGATTTACCCTCAGGTCAGCACTAGGTGATGTCGACGACAGCGAACACGAAGTAAGGCTCGTTGGGACTCGATGTACCGAGGACAGGTGGAGGAATTCCTCGGCAGAAACCCTTCATACCGTAAACGTTTTCGTTTTCCATGTGGCAGGGTAGATGATGTTGCCGACGCTGTAGACGAGGTTTGTGGCGGCGCTACTGACGATAGTACACTTGTTGTCTGTCATGTAGGAACTAATGATGTACTGAAGGAGAGATCGGAGGAGCTGGTGGGGAAATGTCGTCAGTTTATTTGACGTTTTCAAGACAAAACTAATAATGATATGATTTCAGGAGTTCTACCCAGGATCGGCGCCGGTGACACCTTCATTAGCAAGGCGTTCAGTCTAGATAATAGACCACCAATCTTCTGTTTACAGGAAGGAGTTGAGTTCATAAACTTGTGGCAGCATTACTACATGTTGTCTGGTATGTTTATGTTGGACGGACAGCACCTGAACGAAGTGGGAGGTGTGCGTTTTGGTAGTCTACAAGTCTGTTGTGGTCAAAAAAAAAAAAAAAAATGCTTGTGTAGTAGACCCAAACTCCTCCGTAAGTACCTTTCGAAATAGGTCTGTTACGTCTAAATACATACTCGTTCTTGGAGTATACGAAATAAAGTCTCGGAGTTGGTGACGACAACAGCGTTAGAAGGAAAATACGACATGATTGGGTAGGCATGACCAGTAGAGATTTCCTCGCCAAATGTTCGTTTCCTGGGTTCACTTTGCTGGCCACAATAAGTTTCATGCTTTATGCAAGTTTGATCAGAGGTTTACACTGGAAGCAAATGTCTATTAGCCGTGAACTATCTACAGAATTCCACATGAGAACAAAGAATGTAAGATGTGGATTTCGTTAAACCCTTCCTACAAGGAGTCTGAGGTAAGGCATTAGGTTAGGCCACTGTCCAGTGTTCATGCTTTCTGTAAAATCCCTGAAAGTTTGAAGTTATGGAAGTGTATCCTTTAAGAGATCTTGGTAAAATTCCAACCCTATATGAACAATGTTAAACAGAATTTGATGTGAAATGTTTTAAGAGTATGATCTTAAGGTCTGCCAAACTCGTGCAAGGCTTCAAGTTTTTATTCTTTGCCTGAAATCGAGGAGGAAGTGCATGGTGGTAGCTGAAACTTGGTACGTCAATGCAGTTGGTGCTTTCTGACTTCTCTCTGGACAATCGTTTCCTGGTAAAGCAATTGAAGCCTACGGCAGTGGTTAACAAAACTACATTGTAATTTAGCAGGTTTTAAGATATTTGGGAGAGGAGATAATGTGCGAACGGCACACGAAAGCATCATGAACTCAAAAGGGTTTACATGAGCGTTTCCTTTCTTCTGTTGCGCTAACATGAGATTCTCCTCAACGCCAAAATCTAACCAGCTTACCCAACGCCTGTCTCTGAAGAGACTTCACTGTCCACCATTCCACTCCGCTCAACACCCACGCGCAAACTCTCAAAGGTGAATTACTTATAAACCAACTGCACCCTCGCCGTATCGTGAACCAAAGCTACTGCCTCCAACAGTCGGGGTAGCCTAGCATGACCAAGTACTACCCAAGAGGTGCGCCTGGGGCACGGCACACGAGCTGTCCTGACCCCCCTGCACCACATAATATGCACAAATACGATCCAGTTTCTTGCATAGACAGTTTCAAAATGACACTCAAAGTACAGGAGAGCAGACTTTCCAGCGTTCATGGAGTATATGGAAACTGCGCTAACTTCAGAATGGGTGATTTCCCACCCCCTAGATTGTACAGTCTCACTCTTCATAAATATCTCCAACCAACCAGCTGAAAGCACGTCACACAAGGTCATCGAAATACAACAGTTCCTACTTCCCACAAGTTACGCATATTGTGACGCAAATGTTGGTGACACTTGTGATGAACGAGCTGTGGGACAGTGTGGAAGTGTAAGGAAATAAATAACGTTCGATTTTTGTGAGTTAAAATGAAAGTAGGTTATGAGAGATGGGCGACAGTGCTTATGTACTTGGAAGTGAAGACGATACGACCGTATTTAAGAAAGAGTTGTGTGTCTTGCAGGTTTGGTTCAAGGGACCGATTCCTGGTTTGGGTAATATGACAACTGTGTTTATTACTGGGGCACAGAATTGTAAGGGGGTCGCGGGTGTAAATGAGTATGTGTAAAGACAGTTTTATGCTGAGGAACTGTCGATTGGGAACACTGCCTGAAGAAAGTGTAGATGTACACGGGTGAATAGGGCTAGAGGACAAAAGGCGTGGTCGGATTATCTGTTGTGAGAGTTCGTGGTGGAATAAGGAAAAGTAGTTGTGAAGGAAGTTGTGAAAACCAACGAGTTGGGAAAGAGAACTGCGTCCTGATATACTGTGGGATAGAGTGAAGATATGACTCCGGGTAACATTAAAAGAATACAGGAGTGGAAGGATTTTAGAGAAGCAGATCTTAAAGGTACGAAGGAAGCGAGTAGCGTGTGGAAAGTGGGATGGGGAAATATGAGAAAGGGTAGAAAGTAGTAGAATGATGAAGCTGAATCACTGGTGAGAAGTAATGGTGTATAGTCGGTATCCACAGGGAAATTGCAAGCGACTGAGAAAGGTACGAGAGAAAGTAGCAGAAGGTTGAAGCGTAAGGTTCGGGAGCTGAAGAAAATGGCAGATGAAAGATGGGTTCACTGGCCGTAAACAAAGTAGTGATTTATAGTCCAGCCTCTAAATGGTTAGACGTAGCAAGTGTTGTGCCCCAGGGACAAGTCATGGGACCGATTCTTTTTCTCATACATGTTAATGATGTTGATAATGGGCTCCAATGTACGATCGAAATTGGCAGATTATTCCAAGCTGGGAAATGGGTCAACTGGACTCGAACATCTGCAGCTCCAAAATGTCAGATAAACCGATGAAGTGGCCTCATACGAGGCAAATAACTTTTAATGTCGATAAACGTAAAGTTTTACATAATTTAGCAAAAACGGAAAAGTTGCTGCAAAAGGTAAGAAAAGAGAATTTGCCTTAATAATCTCTGTTGATCTAAGGCCAAGTAAGCAGTGCACACGTTGAAGATTTTGTGCAATATAGATCACTCTCCTTGAAAGAAGACAGACAACAGAGATTTCAGCCTCAAACCATCAAGATGATTACTGGACTGGGAATGAAAGCCAGGTCAACGACTTAAACCTGTAAGATATATGCTTCAGCTCATAGGGCAGACGTCCTTCAGCAGCTCACTGAAACCCGTTTGCAAGTTGTCAGGAAGTGATCCAACGACGTCAGTGGGTAACGCTGTGGGTGTTGACACTCTGAAAACTGATCGTTTTCCCGCTCAGATTGATCAGCCTTTTGAAGGAGTGCAACAAGGTCCTAAGCCCGTTAGAATTTGTGGCTTTGTTGACACTGACAACAAGAAAAGAAATATCGTTCTCCGACATTGGCTGATGCATAGAACACGGAACACCAGTCGTGCTTGGTTAGTGACTCCATCATCCGAGGTCGGGAGAGGAGTTGTTCTTCCTGCCGTAAACGACCGTTTTCATGACCTGGTTAATGACGCAGCTGGTGCAGTACAGGACGTCTGTGGCGGTGGGAAAACGTGAAGTACCAGCCCTTGGTAGATTGACCGGTGTGTCAGTAAGGGCAGCGTCCCCAGACGTGGACACACCTGGGGTGAACTGTGATGGAGGTACAAGCTCTTGGCTTGTAAGGCTGTCACAGTTGCAGTGCTTTGCCCCAGCCGAAGTTGGATACCAATCATCTACCAACCAGAGGAAGGACGAGGCGCTGGGTGAGCTGCGTGCCACCAACCCGCGCTGATGATCGAACCCAGCCCAGTGGGTTAGTAGCCTTCAACGCTCACCACAAAACCACAGAGGCCAAGGTAAATAAATTTCTTGTACAGACACCAACAACTTGATGGAAGCGCCTTAGGGATACATATCGCCGTCTTGTGAACCTAAGAATTTCTGCATTAACTTGAGGTCAACTATATAACTGAATCATAAAGATGATTCTGTTGCCAGGTCAGGTCAGCCAGCATCCGAGGTAAGTAGACCTACACACCGCGAGATCTCTGGGAAAAAACTCTTCGTTAGATCCAGTATTACCAGAGAATAATGAAAACACAATGTATAAATCTCTCTCCAGATGGCCATCAACTTTCTCCTAATGTGTCTTTCTTCGCTTGTTTACTGGCGTTTACTTGGCTGACGCGCCAAACTGAGATCAAGTATATTACCAGGAAAGGAAAAATATAAAGTTTGGAAATTATTTCTCTGATCATATGAAGGGGAAAATAGGAGTGTGATATATGGTACGCATGTATGGTATACATATTTCATGAATAACATGTATCATAACTCGTGTATGGTATACATGTATCATAACCAACATCTATGGTGCACATGTACCAAGACCAACATGTATGCTATACATATAACCAACATGTATGGTATACATATATCATGACCAACATGTATGCTATACATATAACCAACATGTATACATATATCATGACCAACATGTATCATGATCATCATGCAGTTCCTCACTTCAGAAGAAAACTTCATCTTTTCCAGACTTTGCCTTCATGAGGAGCAGGTCGGTGGCTGGGGGACGTCTGTTGCCCAGTCCCCGTCAGGTGAGCCTGTTGTTGGTCAGCGAGACGGCTCAGGAACGGCCGCTCCAGCAGACTGCTCTCCTCATGCAGCTGGGCCAGTTGATTGATCACGACCTGGTGCTAACCCACAAAGTCTTGGGTAAGACAGAAAAGTAAACAAGTTGTTCAACACTCTCTCGTACCCTTAAAGACTGGCATTATTTTCTTTTATCATCTCTCTTCAGACGGCTCTGCATTCTAGATTTGGCAAGCTTAATATCTTTCATGGCCAGCTTAAGATTATTCTCGTACCTGTCTTTTGGATTTCATCATTAGTTTTATATTTAGTCTGGGAATAACTCAAAACCTGGTAGTTGCAATATTCATTACTGAGGCTTTTCTGTTGTTTGTCTTATGAGATCTGGTATGTTTGATGACGTGGATACAATGTTGTTGTTACCTTCAGAGGCAGAGATCAGCAAGGACTGTGTGGCGTGTAGCTCCTGGAAGAACCCCGCCTGTGCGCCCATCCAGATACCTCTAAAAGATCCTCATATCTCGGCCAAGCTGGACCACGGCGGCGAGCGGAGGTGCCTTCCCTTCATCAGGCAGGTGGTGAACCAGGGAGGAACTGCACCCAACCGTCCATCTTGGGTGTAGTTCTGTTGTTGTATGGCTCTTGTCTAAGCTTCACAGACTGATGCTGAAGAACTGTTCTTGAGAAAAGTTAAGCAGCAGATTGCGGTAAAAAGCAGTGGCACATATCCTTCAAATTTCACCTTATTCTGCCACCCCAGCTTGACACAGCCACTACCATTAGTCTCGAGAGGTCTTTGATTTTCAGTCTACACGTTGTAGTTCTTACCTCAGTAACCCGGTGACTATTCAGCACATCATTCAGTGCTATCTAGCATGAGTGGTGACCATAGTCTGACCTGAACTATAAAGTCTTTCACTAGTTTAACTTGATTTTCGAAAGTGTGCTTGTAGATGACACTGCCAGACCTGTTTCTAGTGTTTCTCTTGATCATGTCTCAGACACATGGTAGACGGTGGGAACTTAATGCATTTTCTTCCATTACTGTCCGTCAGGAGTGTAGCAGACTGGAGGCCAGATAGTGCGGGTCACATGACACTTCAGCAGCGCAACTCTAACACAGCGTTCCTGGATTTATCAACGGTCAGTTACCGTGTGACGAGAACAGTGTCGTACTGAGTGGGGTCACTTAGAGTGAATGATGAAGTGTTCCCTGAGATGGCCGGTAATGAGAAATGAGTACCAACAGTTGGTGTAACACAAGACTGTAGAACCATGTCAGTATGGCTAAGGGACACTACAGGGATTTTCATTGGGTCAATTGTGTACAGCAGGACCTGGGAGAACCATCCTGAGACGGATGGTAGGTAAGGACTAGCCAGTACCGAGGTTATGGTCACCAGTGAAAACTTGCGAATGAAGAGATAGCACCACGAGCCTATGATCAGAGTGTCTGGGAATGATTGAAATGCACGAAAGATCAGGCAACTGTAGGGTAGCGGGAGTAGACGTCATGGAGAACACTTTAGTATCATGAAGAGAGGGTCACAGTCAGTCAGTCAATCTCCCACGAAGTATAGGTTCTTCAGTGTTGTCCTGCGGGTGATGCTTGTACAGGAGCAAAGAAACTCACTGTTGAGACTGTAATGTGATACGTGGCTTGTAGAGAACATTATACTGGTCAGTACAAACAAATATTTCGGCATCGCATTAAGGGTAGAGTTGGGCAATGTTGTGTTAGTGTGTATACATGAAAAGAGAATTGAACTGTTGATTGTCACAGAAGTAAAGATAGCTATGTTGAAGTAAGGATAGTTGAGTGTTTGAGAAGTAAGGATAGTGGAGGGATAGAGAAGGGAAGATAGGCATTATTTTTTTCTTAAGGATGGATTGATAAGCAAAGATCTCTTCTGGTGGACGGTATGGAATGCTATTGTATCCATGAAAAGTTATAGAGGCCCCTGGAATGAACCATATGCTTATGGAAATATGTTTAGTGTGTAGTGAAACGAAGATAAGGTATCACAAGGACTAACAGGACGTAGCAACAATATAACAACATAATATGTGACAAGTATTAAGGTCGAGTGTAAAAACTAAGATTTTTTGATTACAGAAAGTAGAAAATTATTCGAGGTTTTAAATGGTAGTATAAGGCAAGAAATGATAAAAGAAATATATGAAAGGGACTAGTTTTGTGGATAAAACGTTTATGAAAATGGTTTCGAGATCAGATTCTTGTGAACGAAACGTTAATGAACATTATGAAACAATGTTGACAAGAGTGAATTATAAACAGCCCTGAAATCTTACGTTAGATATCAGTGTGGTTGAGGTAGCGAAGGGTTTCTATAGTGTTTGGCATATACCAAGAGTGGAGGGCGCCACCATGTTTGTTGACAATGACGTAAACATACAATGGTGCTCCAAGTATGGTGCAAACGGTTCTCTGACCCGGGTTTACCTGTTCGTACCGTGTGTGTGTTGTTTAGACAGGCAACTACAACATGAAATATTATCTCTATGTTGACGAGAAAGATGGAAGAGAAAGTGTAAGGCATGCAGGGAATTTTTAAGTATGTGTAAGATATGAAAGCCAACATGGGCAAGGTGAAGGCGTTAGAGGGGAATAATTAAATGTGGTAGGAGGGAGTAAGTTTTGAGAGGGCCGGTGTTTGTAAGCACTTAGAAAGCGAAATTTCCCCGGAAATGTGAAGAAATGGAAGCGAAGATAACTGAGGAATTGTGGGAAGCATAGTCGTTAGTAAAGTTAGGAATAAAAGGATGGTTGTAAGAGTTAAGGTAGCTGAGATGGTTTGCCCTGGTGGCTGATATAACTGTTAGATGAATATATATATATATATATATATATATATATATATATATATATATATATATATATATATATATATATATATATATATATAAGCGAGATGGAGGGAAGAGGAGGAAGACAGCCACTGTGGGTGGAGTGGAAGAACGTGAGTTAGGATATGATAAAGTATAAATGTGGAGGAGTGACAAATGTGAGATTACTCCATTGAGGAATGTATAAATGAAAACTATGAGACATCAGGAGATATTCCCTGTCGAATATAGAAAGGCCTGAAAAAGTATTTACAGGACACGAATGACAGTGTGTGGCAGAAAGAAAATTGGAGTGTTTGTAAAAGGAAGAACATCAAAAATTATATCCTTGTGTTGATGATTCGCACGTCGTCCCGCTGTAGGTCATCCAGACTCCACAGACTGGACGGTGTAGGTGTTCTGAAAACTCCCAGTAAGATCCTCAGACGCTCCAGTGGATGGTCGTCTTGTTACGAGTTGTTCATCGTCTCGAGGAAACGAGAAACATAGAGGGAAATGTTAAAAAAAAAAAAAAAAGGGATTACCTGTTCCCTCAATGATCGTCTTGATAGCTTCATCTTGTGTGAAAGTATTAAACAGCAATCGATTCATTTCATCAACTCTTAAGCGCCATTAAGTGTCGTTTTCCCAGCTCCTGTCACGAGAGACCATATTTCACCATGAGAAATTACTAGTTTCGAATTTCCATTTATAGCCAGGACAGGATTGTGGTAAAGTGTCTCCAGAACATAAGTAAACTAATTGGCTCTTGTGACCAGAGGCCTCGGTTTACGGAGCTCGCAGGAAATGCCCGAGTGTCACCTAAGCATGATTAACGGGAGAGGCCATTTGAAATAGCTCTTTGGGGTCAAGGAGTTGGTAGTTATGCCTCTGTTGCACGATAAATCTAGCCGTGCTTCATCAGTTATAACTCGTTAATTAGTGTTTTTAAGTGAGGTAGTTATTCATTTTTCTCCCGACCAACAGGTTTACGGCAGTGATGAGTGTCTCAATGAGAAGATCAGACTTCACTCGGAGGGGCTGTTGAAGGAGAGCTATAAGGGGTTCCCACAGTTAGTCCCAGCTGATCAGCTTATTGACTGCCGGACGCCTCAAGGACAATGTATCTTGACTGGGGACGAGAAGTAAGTGCAGTCATGGCAGGGTCATACCAACCATGAAGTTTGAGGGCGACTCGGGACCAGGATGTGATGGGAATGTTGAGATGGTAAAAAGCCATTTAAATAGATTCTAAAATTGTCGATCAATCTCTGAAGGTAAAATGATAGCGAGTGGCGAGTGGGTAAAAGATGTTTGTCCTCATCCCGCGCTTTCTCTCGTGTGGATTCCTCTCCTAATCATTAGGTGCGTACGGCATCCTTCGTGATAACCAACTGTATGGGTTCCCTGACCCAGCTGCTGGTTGTATGACTTCCCCTTCCAAGCCACTGCATGCATAAGTCTCTCTTCCATTCCAGTCGAGTACAGTAGGGTATGCCAGAAGTGTCCTTTGTTTTTTGTCCCAATAATAATCCACTAACAGATTACTTCCCTTCGCGAATTTATTGACACTTCCTGTCGACGAAATGTTAATGATTAAGAATGACAAATTTGTGACTAGAAAAAGAATCGAAAGTTATTCTACACTGTGAGTCATATGAGAAGTGATGTTTGTGTGTATGGAAGATGTTGGGTTTACATCGATCTCCAAAGAAACTAAGGAAGGTGGCACCCAGCTAACCTTACGTTAACTAACGTTACCTAAAGTCTCCAATTATTACTCTTCATCGACGATAATAGAAAAATAATTCACAGACAGCTGTTTTGTAAACACCACATTCGATGCGAAAGGTAACACTTTCTCAATGACTAGTATTATTTAATATTTGGGTCAAAAGTATTGTAAACTATAAATAATCATAAGCCCCCACACATCTAAACTACTCGAGGTAAAGAATGTCACATCGGGACTTGAATTTATATTGAACAAAAGCTGAAAACAAACAAAGAAAATCGTCTTACGTATGTTCTGAATGTATCATTTTGCTGAAAATTCAGCGCTTTACAAACTTCAGATCGATAATTGCATAAATTTTTGTTCGAGTAAAAGTCGTTAAATTCAAGAATGATAATTTTCGACGAAAGTAGATACTCAGAATTGTTGTAGCTATAAGGTTTTAGTAGTTGAATTTCTTCGCCTCTTGTATCACCGGGTTGTGAAAATGAGAGAAACCACCTTATTCTGACGAAAAGATGTATTTGAAAACACTCTTTAGCTTTAAAAGAAATGATCGTTTAGTACATAAGTACTGGTGTGGTAACAGTAACCGGAAATGTCTGACGTTTTTCTTGTGGACGTGTATACCTTGACTGGAAACTAGGGCTGGGAATCTAGAAAAAGATTGATTCCCTACCTTATAGATGTAGAGTGTGGTGTGTCTTCGTCAAACAGGAAACGCATCGTTTTATGTTTTATCATCCAGGTGACCAGAGTTCGTATCCCCAGAGCCAACGAGCAGCTGGGTCTCTTGGTGGTCCACGCCCTCTACTTCCGCGAGCACAACCGGCTGGCCAGGGAGCTACTGAGGATCAACCCACACTGGAACGATGAGAAGCTGTTCCAGGTATGCGATCGTTAGCTTAGCTTCAGGGGTTAGCATGAACGTCTGATATGGCAAGAGACAAATTATGAATTAAAGTAACCTGTTGATCTATGTTTCAAACTTTACTCTCAAGTTTCTCATCACATTTTTAGAGGCAATAAAGGCTCCTACACTTTGAAAATAAAATAGGCTTTCTTTGAGTTGTACGTTAGGCATTCTCGAAACGATCAAAGTATTCGGGTCTTTTTCTATGATACGGCTTTCTCCCAACAGGAGGCCCGAAAAATCAACATAGCCCAGTACCAGAACATGATATACACTGAGTTCCTACCAGCCCTGCTTGGCGAAAAGAAAATGAGAAAGTACAAGCTAAGTCCAGGAGGTCATGGTTACTATAGAGTAAGAATGGTCTTGTAGAATCAGGTTTTGTGATGTTTCCTGTTCTGATCACAGGGCAAGGCCTACTACAGCTGTCTGAACCTCTCAGGCACGACGATGTGGCCTTTGAACCGACCTTTACGGAGGTGCGTGAAGGGGTAGCCTATCGTGCTCGAGGATCGTACCATCGTTTTCACGGGGTTCAACCCTACATTTCAACAGGAGTAGCATTAAGGCTTTAACTGATATTTCTATAAACTTCTTTCATTGTATACACATTTATTTGAAATTACCTAACCTGGGAAGTGTTGATTTTTTCTCTGAAAAGAAAATCATCACATTGTCAGAGCTGAATATTTTACTGTTGATTCAAGGGTAGTGTTTACCACTTCTAATATACAACTTGTTCAGATACAAGAACAAAATTCCACTGGCCATACGAAGTGTCCGTGGGCAGTTCGTGGTGTGTGCTCCAGCTGATACTGGTGTGCAGTGCTGGTGAGAAGGTAATGTGTGGTGAGATTGGCTGCTGGAGATAGTAGTCTGGTTGGGCTACTTGCGTTGTTTGAGGATATTGAAAGGATGCGTAGTTTATGGGTAGTTAACATGCATATACATGTATGTATTCTTAGGGATAGGGGAGAAAGAATGCTACTCTCAAATTCTGTTTTTCAAGCAAGCCTACTAAAAGGGGCGGGAACGGGGGGCTGGAAACCTTCCCATTCCTGTGCTCCAGTATCTAAGAGTGGGAGCAGGAGGTGGAGCCAGGTGGGAAGTTTTCATCCTCCTCCATGTCACAGGCTGGGATGTTTGTGCATGGAGATAGAGGAAGAGAAGAAGCAAGTGTGGCTGGGAAGAGAAGCCTGGATGTTATGTTTTGTGAGTGGTATGGGAATGTACATTGGGTAACGTCTAGGGTTAATGTAAGGGCAAGAGCAAGGGAGGGGATGTTGTTGATGAAGGTATGATGGTATACGTGAAAGTTTAATGATCAAAGCATCAGTCTGATGTGGGTGAGAATGAAAGAGGAAGAAGGATGGGTGATGGTGCTCGTTCATGTGGTAACGAGAAGAGCTATGGAGAGAGAAGCAAGTGGGCCAATGCATCAGCTTTATCAAAGGGAAGGATTAAGTATGAAATATGGGTAATTTTAATGACTGGATTATATGGCAACGGAGGATATGATTATTGGGCTTTGTGATCGATAATTGTTGAATATCTTTTGGAGCTGTGTACTGAAAGATGACTGGCGATTGGGAATACCTGGTTTCAAATACGTGACCTAAATAAGTGTACGTGGTTAGTTAGGGCTGGGGGTCTGAGAGAATTGTTGGATTTTATACTTGATGAAAGGCGTGCGAAGGAGAGAGACTATCTAAATGTATCGAGAGGGGCAGCTAGTGGGATGAACTTGCGTAACAGTGAGAGGAGAAAGGAGTTCGAGTGACTGGGATATGGACAAGAGGAAACGGCAGGGCAAGAGAAAAGTGCACGAACTAGTAAAGAAAAAATAGGGAACCTGAAAATATCATGGAGAAAGAAAATTCTTTGGAATACGAATAGAGAGGAAAATAAGGTTAGAAATAAGTTCAGATAGAGGAGCAATGAGGCAGTGGTAACAGATAGAGTAGAGATGAAGTCAGTATCTTAAAGGAGTGTTAAATGTGTTAGATGTTACGGTGGCAAATGTTCGGTGTTTGGGAAGTGGAGGTACGCGGAACGAGAAAGCCAAGGAGAATGGTTTGGTGAAAAGAGAAGGTGGTGAAGGACTTGCGTTGGATGAAGCGTGGCAAAACACCTGGAATGGAAGGGATTGCAGTTTAATTTCTCAAGTGAGTGAATGTGTTATTGACCGATTAGTCAGAATTTTCACTGAATGTTTGGCTCAAGATGAGGTGCCTGAGGCCCAGCGAAATTATCTTTTAGTGCCATTGGATAAAGGCAATGGAGACTAGTGAACTTTCGTAGAGGTGCAAGTCTTTTAAGTATAGCTGGTAATTTGTATCACGAGAGAGTGGTTACTGAGAGGATGGTGGCATGCACAGAGCGTCAGGCGAAGAGAAAGTGTAGCTTCAGGAGTGGTAGAGGATGTGTGGACCAGGTGTTTGCCTTAGAGAACTTTTACGAAAAATGCTTTGGAGAAACTCTCTAGGTAGTATTTGTTAGTCCGGAGAATAAGCAAGGTTCTTAGAGATGCTTTGTAGAAGCTACCTGAACCATTGAAGAGTTTCGTTAAGGGAGTACAAATCAATCAATCAAAGGACCTCCTTATGGTCTCCAGTCATCTACCAATAAACCCACTTTTTACTAGGATTGTGAATAGGCGTTGATGATGGTGCGAGTTTCTAGGTGGAGGTGGCTCTGCGTCAAGGGTGGTTGATGTCACCATGGCCGTTAAATCTGTTCATGGATGAGGTGGTGAAGGAGGTTAATGAGGAAGTTTTAGAGTGGGGGGGGCGGGGGTTGAAGTCTGCTCGGGGTTAAAGGCCCAGGAAATGTCGGTTCCACTTTGCAGATGATACTTTTCTGGTAGCAGACCCTAGTGAGAAACTACAAAAGCTTGCGTATTCAGTTTGGGAGTTGTGTGTGAGAGAAGGAAGTTGAGTTAATGTGATTAAAAGCAAAGTAATGACGTTTAGCATGGTAGAAAGACTTCGGTTTGACTGAGTTTGGGTAGAAGGAACTTGGTGATAGTAGTGTTTTTACCATGTATCTGACAGTGGACACGGCAGCCGATGGTAGTAAGGGAGTTCAAGTGAACCATAGGGTGGATGAAAGGGATGAGGTCCTGAGTTCATTAAAGAGTGATTGCACAGAAAAGTCACGGTCTGTATAGGTAAAGATAAGTACTGTGGATTAGTCGTGGACCCCGTATCAAGTATTACGGAAGAAGGTGCATGTGTTGGAAATGAAATGCTTGAGGACAACGTGTGTTGTGAGGAGGGTTGATCCAGTAATTAATGACAGTGATAGTGAGAGAGATGTGGCAGTAAGTAGAGTACGTTTGAGAGAACAAAGAAAGATTTGCTGAAAAGGTTTGGACGTATGGAGAGGAAGAGTGAGGAGAAATAAGAGGAGATGCATCACAAAGGGAAGAAACCAGGAGGAACGGAAGACCAAGGACGCGATGGAGTGAAAAAACGCTTTGCCTGGACATGCAAGAAGGTGTTGGGCGTGCACGAGAGAAAGCGAAGCGGTACAAAGGGGACGACGAGCTATGAGTGGACTGAACCATGGCATCTGAAGTTATGGAAGGAAAACTATAGAAAGGCATATAGGTGCTCTGATATGGAAAGGGAAGGTCTGATGTCAGTGCATTATATGCGATAGATCGAGAGTAGACGAGAAGCACATGAGGGATAGTGTAAGTATAGAATAATGTGTATATATATATATATTTTTTTTTTTTTTTTTTTTTTTTTTTTTTTTTTATACTTTGTCGCTGTCTCCCGCGTTTGCGAGGTAGCGCAAGGAAACAGACGAAAGAAATGGCCCCCCCCCCCCACACACATGCACATACACACGTCCACACACGCAAATATACATACCTACACAGCTTTCCATGGTTTACCCCAGACGCTCCACATGCCTTGCTTCAATCCACTGACAGCACGTCAACCCCTGTATACCACATGACTCCAATTCACTCTATTTCTTGCCCTCCTTTCACCCTCCTGCATGTTCAGGCCCCGATCACACAAAATCTTTTTCACTCCATCTTTCCACCTCCAATTTGGTCTCCCTCTTCTCCTCGTTCCCTCCACCTCCGACACATATATCCTCTTGGTCAATCTCTCCTCACTCATTCTCTCCATGTGCCCAAACCATTTCAAAACACCCTCTTCTGCTCTCTCAACCACGCTCTTTTTACTTCCACACATCTCTCTTACCCTTACGTTACTTACTCGATCAAACCACCTCACACCACACATTGTCCTCAAACATCTCATTTCCAGCACATCCATCCTCCTGCGCACATCTCTATCCATAGCCCACGCCTCGCAACCATACAACATTGTTGGAACCACTATTCCCTCAAACATACCCATTTTTGCTTTCCGAGATAATGTTCTCGACTTCCACACATTTTTCAAGGCTCCCAAAATTTTCGCCCCCTCCCCCACCCTATGATCCACTTCCGCTTCCATGGTTCCATCCGCTGACAGATCCACTCCCAGATATCTAAAACACTTCACTTCCTCCAGTTTTTCTCCATTCAAACTCACCTCCCAATTGACTTGACCCTCACCCCTACTGTACCTAATAACCTTGCTCTTATTCACATTTACTCTCAACTTTCTTCTTCCACACACTTTACCAAACTCAGTCACCAGCTTCTGCAGTTTCTCACATGAATCAGCCACCAGCGCTGTATCATCAGCGAACAACAACTGACTCACTTCCCAAGCTCTCTCATCCCCAACAGACTTCATACTTGCCCCTCTTTCCAAAACTCTTGCATTTACCTCCCTTACAACCCCATCCATAAACAAATTAAACAACCATGGAGACATCACACACCCCTGCCGCAAACCTACATTCACTGAGAACCAATCACTTTCCTCTCTTCCTACACGTACACATGCCTTACATCCTCGATAAAAACTTTTCACTGCTTCTAACAACTTGCCTCCCACACCATATATTCTTAATACCTTCCACAGAGCATCTCTATCAACTCTATCATATGCCTTCTCCAGATCCATAAACGCTACATACAAATCCATTTGCTTTTCTAAGTATTTCTCACATACATTCTTCAAAGCAAACACCTGATCCACACATCCTCTACCACTTCTGAAACCGCACTGCTCTTCCCCAATCTGATGCTCTGTACATGCCTTCACCCTCTCAATCAATACCCTCCCATATAATTTACCAGGAATACTCAACAAACTTATACCTCTGTAATTTGAGCACTCACTCTTATCCCCTTTGCCTTTGTACAATGGCACTATGCACGCATTCCGCCAATCCTCAGGCACCTCACCATGAGTCATACATACATTAAATAACCTTACCAACCAGTCAACAATACAGTCACCCCCTTTCTTAATAAATTCCACTGCAATACCATCCAAACCTGCTGCCTTGCCGGCTTTCATCTTCCGCAAAGCTTTTACTACCTCTTCTCTGTTTACCAAATCATTTTCCCTAACCCTCTCACTTTGCACACCACCTCGACCAAAACACCCTATATCTGCCACTCTGTCATCAGACACATTCAACAAACCTTCAAAATACTCATTCCATCTCCTTCTCACATCACCGCTACTTGTTATCACCTCCCCATTTACGCCCTTCACTGAAGTTCCCATTTGCTCCCTTGTCTTACGCACCCTATTTACCTCCTTCCAGAACATCTTTTTATTCTCCCTAAAATTTACTGATAGTCTCTCACCCCAACTCTCATTTGCCCTTTTTTTTCACCTCTTGCACCTTTCTCTTGACCTCCTGTCTCTTTCTTTTATACTTCTCCCACTCAATTGCATTTTTTCCCTGCAAAAATCGTCCAAATGCCTCTCTCTTCTCTTTCACTAATACTCTTACTTCTTCATCCCACCACTCACTACCCTTTCTAAACAGCCCACCTCCCACTCTTCTCATGCCACAAGCATCTTTTGCGCAATCCATCACTGATTCCCTAAATACATCCCATTCCTCCCCCACTCCCCTTACTTCCATTGTTCTCACCTTTTTCCATTCTGTACACAGTCTCTCCTGGTACTTCCCCACACAGGTCTCCTTCCCAAGCTCACTTACTCTCACCACCTTCTTCACCCCAACATTCACTCTTCTTTTCTGAAAACCCATACTAATCTTCACCTTAGCCTCCACAAGATAATGATCAGACATCCCTCCAGTTGCACCTCTCAGCACATTAACATCCAAAAGTCTCTCTTTCGCACGCCTGTCAATTAACACGTAATCCAATAACGCTCTCTGGCCATCTCTCCTACTTACATAAGTATACTTATGTATATCTCGCTTTTTAAACCAGGTATTCCCAATCATCAGTCCTTTTTCAGCACATAAATCTACAAGCTCTTCACCATTTCCATTTACAACACTGAACACCCCATGCATACCAATTATTCCCTCAACTGCCACATTACTCACCTTTGCATTCAAATCACCCATCACTATAACCCGGTCTCGTGCATCAAAACCGCTAACACACTCATTTAGCTGCTCCCAAAACACTTGCCTCTCATGATCTTTCTTCTCATGCCCAGGTGCATATGCACCAATAATCACCCACCTCTCTCCAATCAACTTTCAATTTTACCCATATTAATCGAGAATTTACTTTCTTACATTCTATCACATATTCCCACAACTCCTGTTTCTTGTGTATATATATATATATATATATATATATATATATATATATATATATATATATATATATATATACATGGTCGCTGTCTTGCGAGGTAGCGTAAGGGAACAGACGAAAGAATGGCCCAACCACCCACATACATAAGTATATACATAAACGCCCAGACGTGCACATACACATCCCTATACATTTCAACGTATACATACACAGACATATACATATATACACATGTACATATTCATACTTGCTGCCTTCATCCATTTACGTCGCCACCCCGCCACACATGAAGTGGCGCCCCACTTTTCCCCGCGCGCGCGCGCGAGGTATAGCTAGGAAAAGAACAAAGGCCACATTCGTTCACACTCAGTCTCTAGCTGGCATGTGTAATGCACCAAAACCAGGGCTTCCTTTCCACATCCAGGCCCCACAAAACTTCCCATGGTTTACCCCACACGCTTCACATGCCCTGGTTCAATCCATTGACAGTACGTCGACCCCTGTATACCACATCGTTCCAATTCACTCCATTCCTTGCACGCCTTTCACCCTCTTGTATGTTCAGGCCCCGATCGCTCAAAATCTTTTTCACTCCGTCCTTCCACCTCCAATTTGGTCTCCCACTTCTCATTCCCTCCACCTCTGACACATATATCCTCTGTGTCAATGTTTCCTCACTCATTCTCTACATGTGACCAAACCATTTCAGTACACCCTCTTCTGCTCTCTCAACCACACACATTTTATTACCACACATCTCTCTTACCCTTTCATGACTTACTCGATCAAACCACCTCACACCACATTTTGTCCTCAGACATCTCATTTCCAACACATCCACCCTCCTCCTCACAACTCTAGCCCACGCCTCGCAACCATATAACATTGTTGGGACCACTATTCCTTCAAACAAACCCATTTTTGCTCTCCGTGATAACGTCCTCGACTTCCACACATTCTTCAACGCTCCCAGAACCTTTGCCCCCTCCCCTATCATGTGACTCGCTTCCGCTTCCATGGTTCCATCCGTTGCTAAATCCACTCCCAGATATCTAAAACACTTCGTCCTCCAGTTTTTCTCCATTCAAACTTACCTCCCAATTGACTTGTCCCTCAACCCTACTGAACCTAATAACCTTGATCTTATTCACATTTACTCTCGGCTTGCTTCATTCACACACTATACCAAACTCAGTCGCTAACTTCTGCTGTTTTTCACCCGAATCAGCCACCAGCTCTATATCATTAGCGAATAACAACGAACTCTCTTCCCAAGCCCTCTCATCCATAAGACTGCATACTTGCCCCTCTCTCCAAAACTCTTGCATTCACTTCCCTAACAACGCCATCCATAGACAAATTAAACATTCATGGAAACATCACGCACCCCTGCCGCAAACAGACATTCAATGGGAACTAATCACTTTCCTCTCTTCTTACTCGTACACATGCCTTACATCCTTGATAAAAACTTTCCACTGCTTCTAGCAACTTACCTCCAACACTGTATACTCTTAATACCCTCCAGAGCATCTCTATCAACTCTTATATGCCTTCTCCAGATCCATAGATGCTACATACAAATCCATCTGTCTTTCTAAGTATTTCTCGCATACATTCTTCAAAGCAAACGCCTGATCCACACATCCTCTACCACTTCTGAAACCACCCTTCTCTTCCCCAATCTGATGCTCTGTACGCCTTTACCCTCTCAGTCAATACCCTCCCATATAATTTCCCAGGAATACTCGCCAAACTTACACCTCTGTAATTTAAACACTCGCATGTATCTCTTTTGCCTTTGTACAATAGCACTAAGCATGCATTCCACCAATCCTCAGGTACTTCACCATGAACCATACGTACATTGAATATCAACAACACAGTCACCCCCCTTTTTAATAGATTCCACTGCAATACCATCCAAACCCGCCGCCTTGCCGACTTTCATCATCTGCAAAGCTTTCACTACTTCTTCTGTTCACCAAACCACTCTCCCTGACCCTTTCACTTTGCACACCACCTCGACCAAAACTCCCTAATCTGCCACTATGTCATCAAACACATTCAACAAACCTTCAAAGTACTCACTCCATCTTCTCACTTCACCACTACTTATCACCTCCCCATTGGCCCCCTTCACCGATGTTCCCATTTATTCTCTTGTCTTAAGCACTTTATTTACCTCCTTCCAAAACATCTTTTTATTCTCCCTAAAATTTAATGATACTCTCTCATCCCAACTCTCATTTGCCCTCTTTTTCACCTCTTGCATCTTTCTCTCGACCTCCTGCCTGTTGTATATATTTATTTGCAAAAATAACAAAATGGACAAGAAAACATTGGAACTTTATAGAAATTAACTTGACCAACAAAAACGTATAGAATTTTAAAATGCATAAATCTTCAACGTACAACCTCAGTGGCGACAGAGCACGAGACTTGTTATTAATGTTATGATATTTTCCATCATTATTCTAGGGTTATAACACCAAGGTCAACCCCGGAATCCTGAATGAATTCGCTACGGCAGCCTTCAGGGTTGGCCACAGTCTGGTGGCTGAGGACCTGGTGCTCCTGGACTCTCACTACCGCCCCTCAGCCTCCATCCCCCTGGTGGACACCTTCCATAATCCATCAGCCGTCTTTGGGGTAAGTACGACGGCCACAGTATAAAGTCTCCTCAGCGTGTATGTGTGTTGGTCGGCGTCCTGGACACCACACTGTGCGCTGTTGGGTTAGACAAATATAATTCCTAAACTTATTAATGGTCGTGTGTTTGGAAAGTGGTTCAGACATGAACGATTTATATTTTTCTTAAATTTAGGTTGGAAATTACGATGGGCTGCTGCGTGGCCTGGTGGGGACCACGACAAACATGGTAGACCTTCGTTTGACGGACACCATCGTCCACAGACTCTTCGAAGTCATTGAGGTTCCACACTCGGGCCAGGACCTCTTCGCCCTCAACATCGCCAGAGGTTTGTCTTGGATCACTGATAATGTTGGCAAGTGAAAGAAAAAAAAAGTTTAGATCATGATTTACTCCCAGTGTCCCTAACGTCATTGGTTCCTGAATTCTACACTCTATTTAAACGTCTTGTTACACATGATATGCAACGATGATATATGTTGGTAAAGATGATTTACCTTACTTGCTCTCCTTTTCTGTATGGATTCTTGTACCGTAGTCAGTAGCTTCTGAATTCAACATGAATAGCTAAAGCATTAATGTTGCAGTTCTACAGATGCACACGGCAGATTACACACTCGTACGCATAATTCGTGTCTAGTTCTTGCAAAAGGTTTGATTAAGCGTCTATGTTGTAAGTAATCTGAGCTTTTGGTATGTAATTTACCCCGAGCACTGGTCGCATGACAAGGACAAATGATGATCTTAACATGGGAGGGTTAGGGATCTGCCCAGCCAACACAATGTAGTTCCCTCCCTCCCTCCAGATGTAGGCTGGCACTCTGACAGCTGTTTAACGTATGTTCAATTGAGCATGTTCTCTGGTACACATTCATGGGCAAGAATGTGCATAGGAGATAAGCGTTGAAAGCCTTTATTTGCTGAGGTGAGGGAAATTACTGGGGTTAACAGGAAAATTGGTGATGCCAGGTGAGTTGTTAAAGGGACTGAAGGAAAACTCTGGCTCAGACCTGCAATTGTAGACTCTCTGGGACAAAGCCATTCTGATGGTTTGGCTGATAGAGTTTAAGGAAACTAGCCATAAGGCTACTTACTGACTGAACCTGAAGAGGTGCAATGCAGAGGAAGTAAAGTTCCCATGAGAACTGTCACTGTTAAGCTTAAGTCACAGTAAGACTGACAACAATATATATTTCAATAACATCTTTAGTTCCTCGAGTAAATCTGTGTTGGCAGAATTACTAGACAGGATAGCAAGTTAGTGCAGGTATTTGCCAGTCTTTGCAGACAGTCAACCAGTTTACAGTTGAAAGAAGCTAATCAAAGTTAGTCCCGTTTGTGGCTGATTTGATAGTATTCATCACCACCCGGACCTAGAGATTGGGTCATTATCCTGAAACTGAGCAATGGTTTACGTAAACCTGTTGTAGACGTAAGGTTGTCGCCAGGTGACTCCTCAGTGACTGTGAGCTGTCCCTCCTTGAGCTCCTGGCTACCTTCCCGCCCACCATCGTTCAGGCTGTAAACCAGACGTCCACCTTGTAGTTAAGTAGACAGCAGGAACCACTTCACCCACTCGAGTAACCACGACTGCTTCCACTTCAGTTACTGCCACAACCAACATCAACTTGGGGAGATAGAAATCTATCATCATGCTTGTCATGATTTTTTTTTTCCAGTTACTCCTTGTAGCATGCAGTCCACCGAAATGCTTTCCAAACTGTCAACATTGAATGGAACCTTCTTTCCATGAGGAAAATCTCAATATAGCATAGCCGGTATGTGGTTTAGTCAAACGAGAACCTTTAGTTCCCAGACTGCCCATGGTCATATTTCTCATCCCATTCTTAAGGGTCTCCACAAGTCATACTACCCTTTCCTGCAACAAGAAGTGCGAAATGAAGTTCATGGTATCAGTGAATGTCCTTTATAGCTGGGTTGTCAATCATTCATGAAGTGGACGTGCCTGTTTTCTGCCATCTTGCAGCACTAGAATCCCAACTCGTCAGAGCCCCTTCCCGCGAGACGTGTTGCCTGGCTGTATGTCCAAATAAACATGGGAATTGAGCCATAGGTAACGGAAAGATGTTTAGAGTAAAATTCCCATGAACCACTTGCCTTGTGTAAGGGGTTAAGCTTCACATTATATTGGCAGACATTTCTTATAGAAGTGTTACTTTTGAACGAAATGTTTTTGCAGTTTCTGTTGTGTATGTACGTTGGATTTAATTGGTAGACACTTGCATATGGTTAGTCAACCAGGTTCCCCGTCTTCCACCTCACTCATATGTCATTTAAAAAGACTCGTAAGATCTTTATGAAGAGAAAGACAACAAAATATCTAAAATAAGAAAGCTGAGATACATTGAGAAGCTATTTATCGTCAAGAAGAGAAGCATCGCAGAAGACTTGCCACAGTCGCAAAGTTCTTAAATTTCACAATGTAAACAGTGAACGGTTCTTTAAAATGGCAAGAACTGGCAACTAAAGCCTCAACGAGACAGTAAGCAAGAAATTTGTTGCAAAAGATGCAAAGCAATATTTTTACAGCAGTCGAAGAATTCTACATGAATAAGATGTAAAACTATGAATGTCGAAATTATACAGAAGTAAATGTTAAACAGCAAAGGAAGTTAGAGACGGGCCCCCACAGGTGCAAAACTCCACCACCACTGTACGAGCAAGTAATTTTTTTTAAGTTGTTTACACCTTCCCTCGGACGTTTTTTATATGATGTTAAGCTTTCTTGTACGTTGTTTCAACTACTTTTCTTCGTTCATCGTCCCGATAGCAATTTGGTACGTCTTACTGGCAACCAACTTCCGGCTCTGTTATATTTGCATATTCCGTCTCTCAAAGTGTATGTTCTTACTGTGGTATGTTCTTACTGAACATACCACAAGATATTCCCGTCTCATGCTTCCATTATCCCAAAAGTATAATTCTCTCGGTGACGACAGTCATGTGTGTGTGTTGCACTCCAAAGAACGAAAATATAGATGGTTCAAAATTTTAACCTTTTCAAAAATTTTAAATTAAACTTTTAACTCTGGAATATTTCTTGTTTGATTTTTCCAGGTCGGGACCACGCCATAGCGTCATATTCTGCTTACCTCGCCGTCTGTACAAAGAGAGCGATTGTTTCCTGGGAAGATCTTGAACCATTCATGAGTCGACATGCTATTGATGTCATCCGAATAGCGTATACTCATGTACAAGATATAGACCTCTTTGTTGGAGCTTTGGTAAGAATATCATTATTGTTCAGAGTAATTGTATATCTCTTAAATTCCCTTTTCATCCAGCGATATACAATTTTTATCTGAGGGTTTGTGCCATGTTGATTTTCTATGTCTATATTTGATTCTGTCGAAAAGTTTATCATTTTTTATTAGTCCATCTTCAAATATTTCCGTTTTCTTTTACAATTCCGTAAGAGAAAATTTTCCCGTACGGTAGATTTAATATGCATCTGAATATTATACGTTCGCATTTTATATGGTACATAAACTAATCTACCAATATAGTCGTCGTAATTTAATATTTTTTTAACAGTTCGTTCCCTTAACTTGAAAAAATTATCCTTGGAACATCACCGGGAAGTACTATTCCTGGATTATTGTCCCGAATTATCAACATATCTTCTCCCCTCATCGTTCACATATCAACACAAGTTATATGGTTAACTTTGTCTTAAGCCTTTATTTTGTACATTCTAAATCACTGCATTGTATTTTACGTGGCTTTGATGTACAAAAGCCATATATTTCGTAAAAGCATCCCCAGCTTTCATCAATGATGTTAAGTGCTCTTTTAAAATCCTGTTACTGTCACGAAAGGAGAGGATAAAAACGTGAATTCATACTTTCCATATATCTTATTCATATTTGATTCCAGTTTCCCGCGTTATCGAGGTAGCTCCAGGGACAGACGAAGAAAGGCCGCTGTATTGCACCGAAACTTCGGCTCCCTATCCACATCCAGGCTCGACTGACCTTTACCATGGTTTGCCCCAGAGCTTCACATGCTCCTGTTCAGTTCATTGACAGTACCTTGACCCCAGTGTAAACAACATCGTTCCAATTCAATTCTGTGCATACCTTTCGCCTGCCTGCATGTTCAGGCCCCAATCGCTCAAAATAGTTTTCACTCCATCCTTCCACCTCCAATTTGGTCTCCTTGTTCCCTTCACTTACCCTGACCTTTCCTCACTCATTCTTTCCATTTGTCCAAATCATTTCAGCACACTTCGTTCAACCACACTTTTAATTACCACACGTTTCTCTTACCCCTTCATTACTTACTTGATCAAACTACCTTACACCACATAGTCCTCAAACATCTCATTTCCAAAACATCCACCCCCTTCCGTACAACCCTGTCTATAGCCCATACCTCGCAAACATGCAATATTCATGGGACTATTAACTTCAGACACGCATTCTTCAGGGCTTCCAGAACCTTCGCCCCCTTCCCCACCCTATGACTCTCTTCCGCTCCATTGGTTACATTCGCAGCCATGTCCACTCCCAGGTATCTAAGGTACTTCACTCTCTCCAATTTTTCTCCATTTAAACTTTCATCCCAATTGACATATTCAAAATTACCAAAGGCTTTGATGATAATAGCTAGTTACTGGAGACAATTCGTCTGCTTTGTCGAATTGATGAATACAAACTCTAGGACAAACGTTTTACTTCGAGGTCTGTCAGAGCAGTAATATCAGAACTGTTACAGATGCGTTTGAGAATAGACTTGATATTTCGCTTGGAGTCCACGACTTGCTTTGTGTGCACCTCGTTCATCACATTGACAGCTTGTAGGGTATCATCTCCGAATTATGTTTACTTTCTTTTACTTGTTAATCTGTGAGTTTTCAATCTTCCACCATCACAAACAGAAGAAAAAGAACCCAGTGGTCTGTTGTGGCTTGAAGTACTTTGTATTGCTAATTCACTTAAGCTTTATGGAAGTTTCTATTATGATACTTTGTGGGAATTTCATGAAATGATCAAGATTACTCTGATCGACCGACACTCCGTTGTTACCGGTTTAGGAAATATAAATAGTAATCCTACTGTTCTGAAAACTTGGAAATCAATGTTCATAATGTTTCAGATGGAAGAAAGAACTGATAGTTGAGTGGCTTTGATTTTATTGAGAAGTTTGACATGCTGTTCTCTGCAAGTAGTCCTGGTCAAATGGTGACTTATGCTCGAGAACCTTTTTCAGTATCAATTGAAATACATTTTCTTATTGTTGATTTCTGCAATGTTTGAATTTTCAATGAGTCGTCCTTCTAAAGCTCGGGAACTCGAAGCAAATGTGGTAACCAAACGAATCGAAAATCCTATAAAGGTTGCATTATGAGAGGCGGAGGTTCCTGCCACTCGATGATGATCCAGGTTGTGTTTCACGTCGCTCCAGCTCCACCTGAGGAATGATGTATGAAGTCTTAAATGTTGTTATTGGTGCAGACGACGCTGTTTAAGCTTTCGTATTGGTTTCCCGCTGGCAAGATAAACTTTAGGTTGTCAAAATTTAAGCTCGTTACGTTTGCACTACCACATTGTATGTATACTGTTGCGAACACGTAGCGTGACACACTGATTTTCTTCCTTGCGACTTTCTAAACGGCTGACAAATCTTCACAACCCTGTAGGTTGCAAAAGCCATATTCTCCATTTCAGTTAGACTGAGCACCCGAAATTTATCTTTAATGAGCAGTACCTTGTGCCAGTAACTGTCCTTCGTCCATAGGCAGAGAATCCAGTGCTAGGAGGCCTGGTGGGACCAACATTGGCCTGTATCATTTCCTACCAGTTCCTCAATCTGAAACGTGGAGACAGATTTTGGTAAGTCTTTCTTGTATATATTTCACTTCATCTTGCTTTGCTTCACTAGTATAGAACTTCCTCAATGTTTCCCTAGCCAAGGCAACGCTGCTTTAAGTAAACGTGTGCAGCATTACATTTACCTTACCTACTGCTGTGAGTAGTTGATCAGAACCCTGTACACTGAAGCAGGAGCAGCTCATGGTAATGAGTAAAAAGAAATATTTTTAAGCACATCTAGAAATATCTTCTATATGTGACGACCATTGTGCATATACTTCAAATAGTATGATTATTTTTAAAATTTACGGGACATTTTTTTTTTCTTTAGTTTTACGATATGATGATTAGACTGTTCAGATATTGACCATCATTTGTCGAGGCGATGTGACATGCTGTTCTCCGCAAGTAGTCCTGGTCAAATGGTGACTTATGCTCGAGAACCTTTTTCAGTATCAATTGAAATACATTTTTTTATTGTTGATTTCTGCAATGTTTGAATTTTCAATGAGTCGTCCTTCTAAAGCTCGGGAACTCGAAGCAAATGTGGTAACCAAACGAATCGGAAATCCTGTAAAGGCTGCATTATGAGAGGCGGAGGTTCCTGCCACTCGATGATGATCCAGGTTGTTTTTCACGTCGCTCCAGCTCCGCTTGAGGAATGATGTATGAAGTCTTAAATGTTGTTATTGGTGCAGACGACGCTGTTTAAGCTTTCGTATTGGTTTCCCGCTGGCAAGAGAAACTTTAGGTTGTCAAAATTTAAGCTCGTTACGGTTGCACTACCACATTGTATGTATACTGTTGCGAACACGTAACGTGACACACTGATTTTCTTCCTCGCGACTTTCTAAACGGCTGACAAATCTTCACAACCCTGTAGGTTGCAAAAGCCATATTCTCCATTTCAGTCAGACTGAGCACCCGAAATTTATCTTTTAATGAGCAGTACCTTGTGCCAGTAACTGTCCTTCGTCCATAGGCAGAGAATCCAGTGCTAGGAGGCCTGGTGGGACCAACATTGGCCTGTATCATTTCCTACCAGTTCCTCAATCTGAAACGTGGAGACAGATTTTGGTAAGTCTTTCTTGTATATATTTCACTTCATCTTGCTTTGCTTCACTAGTATAGAACTTCCTCAATGTTTCCCTAGCCAAGGCAACGCTGCTTTAAGTAAACGTGTGCAGCATTACATTTACCTTACCTACTGCTGTGAGTAGTTGATCAGAACCCTGTACTACTGAAGCAGGAGCAGCTCATGGTAATGAGTAAAAAGAAATATTTTTAAGCACATCTAGAAATATCTTCTATATGTGACGACCATTGTGCATATACTTCAAATAGTATGATTATTTTTAAAATTTACGGGACATTTTTTTTTTCTTTAGTTTTACGATATGATGATTAGACTGTTCAGATATTGACCATCATTTGTCGAGGCGATGTGACATGCTGTTCTCTGCAAGTAGTCCTGGTCAAATGGTGACTTATGCTCGAGAACCTTTTTCAGTATCAATTGAAATACATTTTTTTATTGTTGATTTCTGCAATGTTTGAATTTTCAATGAGTCGTCCTTCTAAAGCTCGGGAACTCGAAGCAAATGTGGTAACCAAACGAATCGAAAATCCTATAAAGGTTGCATTATGAGAGGCGGAGGTTCCTGCCACTCGATGATGATCCAGGTTGTTTTTCACGTCGCTCCAGCTCCGCTTGAGGAATGATGTATGAAGTCTTAAATGTTGTTATTGGTGCAGACGACGCTGTTTAAGCTTTCGTATTGGTTTCCCGCTGGCAAGAGAAACTTTAGGTTGTCAAAATTTAAGCTCGTTACGGTTGCACTACCACATTGTATGTATACTGTTGCGAACACGTAACGTGACACACTGATTTTCTTCCTCGCGACTTTCTAAACGGTTGACAAATCTTCACAACCCTGTAGGTTGCAAAAGCCATATTCTCCATTTCAGTCAGACTGAGCACCCGAAATTTATCTTTTAATGAGCAGTACCTTGTGCCAGTAACTGTCCTTCGTCCATAGGCAGAGAATCCAGTGCTAGGAGGCCTGGTGGGACCAACATTGGCCTGTATCATTTCCTACCAGTTCCTCAATCTGAAACGTGGAGACAGATTTTGGTAAGTCTTTCTTGTATATATTTCACTTCATCTTGCTTTGCTTCACTAGTATAGAACTTCCTCAATGTTTCCCTAGCCAAGGCAACGCTGCTTTAAGTAAACGTGTGCAGCATTACATTTACCTTACCTACTGCTGTGAGTAGTTGATCAGAAAAAAAAAAAAAAAAATTATTTTTTAAAATTTACGGGTCATTTTTTTTTTTCTTTAGTTTTACGATATGATGATTAGACTGTTCAGATATTGACCATCATCTGTCGAGGCGATGTGACATGCTGTACATTTTCCACAGGTATGAAAATGCAGACGCTGGATTTTCGGTCGACCAGCTTCACTCCATCCGGAGGTCATCGCTTGCACGGGTAGTGTGTGAGAGCATGGACGATTTGGCACCCAAAATACCGAAGAATGTCTTTCATATACATGGTGCAAAGTCAGTAACTTTTATCAGGGAGGAAATTTGACAATTATTGTGATTTCATTCTTAGTATTTTTGATTCTGACCTTGTGCAAAAGTTACGGATGGCTTTACTTTATTGCCATTAGAAGTATCTGATAAAAGGTTTTCATGGAAGGCAAAGGAAAGAGAGAGAGATTCATTTTGACGAATGTGTGTTGCAGGAACCCCCTCGTAACGTGTGAGGACGTGCCAGGAACAAACCTCGACTTGTGGGCCGAAGATCCGTACGATGGGCAGAGGTACTGTGTGTTCCTGGGCCACCACTATACCCCAGGCAGAGTGGTTCCTGTGTCTCCCTGCAGCTACTGTGTCTGTCAACCACATGGTCAAGTACGTGAGTCGGGAGTTGTATAGAAACAACGTGGTAAAGAAAGTAGGATGGTAAACATACTCATGCTGAGAAATGTTGTTTATTGCATGAGGATTTGACACCTTGGTTCGTAAAAGCAACAATGTTCAGATAGTTTGGAACAGAGTGTACAGTTGGTGTGGAACAGAGTGTACAGTTGGTGTGGAGACTAGTATATATTTGGTGTGGAGCAGGTGGACCATTTAGTGTGGAAATGTATGTACAGTTGGTGTGGAGAAGAATGCACAGTTGGTGTGGAGACTAGTATATATTTGGTGTGGAGCAGATGGACCATTTAGTGTGGAAATGTATGTACAGTTGGTGTGGAGAAGAATGCACAGTTGGTTTAGAGCTGGTGTAGGGTAGAGTGTACGCTAAGGTTTTATTCCTCTTTCAGTTGAAGTGTCAGCCTGATTCAGGAGGCTGCAGGGCTCCGGTGGAGGACGAACATTGCCGGAAGGTGTGTCCTGGGTACTTAACACGGGTCTGACGGCCACAGTGAGGGTGTGTCCTGGGTACTTAACACGGGTCTGACGACCACAGTGAGGGTGTGTCCTGGGTACTTAACACGGGTCTGACGGCCACAGAGATGGTGTACAACTGGATCAGGATAATCATATAAGACAGAAGACAAGAAGATAATCCTGCAGACATCCCCCACCGAGGCTGAGGAATTATAAAGTTGCATTAACCTGTATTTTCGGTAACCAAAGCAACTTCTGGAGCCACGCCGTGAGAGAGAGAACCTTGTGCCTCGCTGTTCTGCAAGAGAATCTGAGGCGAAATGTTGAGCGTTCTCCTAACTTTCCTGTGCGCTGCCACTTGTCTTTCATTGTAATATATTTCCAGAGATGACACTCATCCAAGCATACCTCAGGTTACAACTTTTTATCATTCAACTATACAATGCAGACATGAACAGTGATAGGAGTGGAAGACCTGTCACCTCGTAGATCTTCTGTCATAATGACAGTCTGAGACAGAAACATTGTAAGGAAGTAACATACTGTCATCACGGATGTTCATTATCTAAAAAGACCAAAGTTACACATGCGAAAATCAAAAGTGAAACTGGATATTGGTAGAAAGCATTAAAGCTCCTGATGTGTTAGTTTACAATGGTGTGGCTATTTTTTTGTGAAGCACTGTAAGGTGATTGGTTGAAGCAGCTTGTCAGTAGGTTGAAGCTTTTATCAAATATTTCCGATGCTTAGTATCTTGAAATATTTGCCTGCTCTTACTACCTGGATGAAATTGATTCGGACCCTAATTTTAGAATATACATATATTGCATTGTATATATTTCACCTGCTTATTTGAACTGAGTAATTTTACATTCATTATCTCCAGACAAAGGACTGTATTCGAGTGAAATTATAACAGTATTTTGTACAATGAAATTTATTATTTATAACGTGTTGTATACGGACATTGGACTTTTATTTATCCTGCAAGGCATCTTTACAACAGGTCAGTAACCTATGATAGTTTCTGTCATAAGAGAAGGTTTTACATTTATGTGACGAAGGTAGAACTATGTTTAAGGAAGAACATTCGAAAATGTTGTGGGTTTGTGTGGAAGCAGACTACGAGATGTGATGATTTTTAGGACGTGCATCAGGCAGTGAGAAGTGGAGTAGTTCCTTCCGGGCGGAGACAAGTGAATACTTGTGCAAGCGATCCAATCCTAGTGGTAGGGGGATATGAATGCTAGAGTGGATTACGTGGCAATTTAGGTTTATTATTGAGGGTGTGGGGAAATAGGTTACCTACTGTAGATGAATAAGGTGGGCGAGGAGGAAGCTTGCCGAGGTGTGATGGAAGAGGAATGTCAAGAAATAAAGGCGCATAATCCAGTATACGTGTGTGATTCGGGTGGGTTGAGAGTCGAAAGCAATTGTTGGTAATCTGCAGGCATGCAAGGGCGAGATTACTGAATGGAAACATGTTAAAAAGGGCCGCAAGGTGGAATGTCTGATTATTTCTTGGTGGAGGCAACTGTGAATGTTTCTGGTCGTTAAGGAAAAGAATGTGTAAAATTAGTGGTGACCTGTAAATTTGTTTGATGCCAATAGATCGTGAAGAACGGTAAAAGATGAGAGTAAATGAAGGTTGATGTGTGGTAGGTATCTAGGGAAAGTTACTGAAATGCACTAGCGGTGTGTGTAGTATAGATAAGGTGAGAAGTGGACACATGAGAGTAGTGTACTGGAATGGGGATGCTTGATGTATAGCGGAAAAGGGAGGGAAACGCTTGGGTGGTATAATGGACGGAAAGTGTGTGTGTGTGTGTGTGGAGAGGCTACTAGAGAAAGTAGTAGGTAAAGACAAATTCTTAAGTATAAGAGGAAGAACATGAGAGGGAGGGAGGTTACAAGTATCTATAAACTTTATAAAGAAAATATTTTGGATGGCGAGTAGTAAGACCAAGACGATAAACGGGCGACTTGGAGGAAGGCAGATGCGAAAATGGTACAAGGCCAAGCAAGCATTTAAAAGCTTAATGTACTAGATGATAAGAAGTAGATGTAGTGCGTGTGGGATCAGACAATCCATGGACTACTGTGGTGTAGCGGGTAGCGTTCCTCAGTAATGCTTTCGTGGACTGCCAGTGGTCGAGCGCATATGTTTCAATCCTGTTTACGGCAAAAGATCCACACAACCCAGCTGTTCATCCAGCTGTTGTCGATAAAATGGGTACTTGGCTCGTTATGGTATGTATACATGCATAGCTTTAATGGGATATGACTTGATTACGGCTTCAGTTGCCCGTGTCGTCTCGGCTAACATAAGTGAAGTAGTGAAAGCCCTGCATCATAATTGTAGAAATGGATGGGAGAGAATTTTGATTAGTTTGCCAAGCATTCCAAGTGGACCGGCAGAGAGCATAGTTAATGTCCTTAGGTAAAAGAGACAAAAGAATATTCATATTAAAGGTATAATATTTCATTTTAGGTGTATGAAAGAGTGGCGCTTGATAAGGTGGAAATGTGCAAGAAGCCTATGATTACAAACTAGTAATGGGGCCTCAGGAGAGGGAGAGGTTCTGGAAACCAGGTGTTTAGATTTGAAAGAATTTTGAATACTTTAAGAATCGTTTTTATGACAGTTATGGGTCTACAGAAAACATATAATGGGTTGAAAGGCCATGTGGCAAATGGTCATTAGATGGTTTTTATGATACGGTAAGTGTGCGAGAGCAGAAAGGGAAAAATAGGGAGGAAACGGCTGAGCCTGCATGTTGGAGTAGGAGAAGGAACGGTAGAGCCTGCCGTGTTGGAAAGAGGAGAGGGAACCGGTACAACCTGCAGTGTTGTAGGGTAGGAGAGGGAACCGGTACAACCTGCAGTGTTGTAGGGTAGGAGAGCGAGCAGCAGTGATGAAGGGAACGGTTGGACCTGCATTTTTGGCAGGGAGGTGCGGTAGCAGGAGACAAGGCTTCTCCTCACCAGTAACTAACCCAGGTATCGATCGGTGGGTGGCTGGGGTGTTGGCCTTGCCCTGTGGACCAGCTTCTCACTTTGTTGACATCACGAGTGACTGATGTATCATTGTGTATTTCCTGCTTGGTGTTTACCACGGTGGAGAGGCCGGGATTATAGTAGAGGCTGCCCAGGAATAAAGGGGGAGGCTACTTATGCCCTTGGCACTGTAAATGTTTAGGCCGTATGCTACAAAACCTAGTTGTTTATGAAATATAAACTCGTTCCATCTTGGAAAATAGTGTTTCATCAGAAGGCTAAATGGAGTACCCTAGCCTATGCCTCCACTCCTACCTTAGAAACCACTTGGCTCACGCAGTATTTTGAATGCCTCTTGCATCTCTCCCTCATCATTGACGTATTCCTGAAACTTCAATCGGTTTCTTAAATGTATTGAGTCTGTGCTGCGTGGTATAAACCTCTTCAACCTTAAATGTATGTCGGACTAACACCTAGTTATGTTTTCATGCAGGAAGTCTCGCGCATGATGTGATTTTTCCTGAGTAAAAACTTGATATGAAGAATTATTTGACGAAACCGTCTTATTATACCATTGCAAGGTGAATAACCTTATTCGTCTAAAATCTGTTCAGGTTGTTTGAAGAAAACAATTTCTCGCTGACCCCGGAGTGACTCGAACACCCAGCCTTCTGATCTGGAGTCAGACGCGCTACCATTGCGCCACGGGGCCGCTGAACTTGTGAGAGTAAATTAGTAGAGTATAACGTTTGTCTCGTTGTTTCCTGCGAGCTGAAATGTATCTGGTTACGTAGTTCTGCGCCATCTTGAATATCTTGGTACACTGAGAGGATATGCATGTTACGATGAAGTAATAGAGAACACAAGTGACGCATTTGGAGACTGTGAAAGATATATAAGCAAAGGTGTGTGTGTGGGGGGGGGGGATATCCGTGAGTGTAAACTCCGGATAATAACGAAGCACCTTTAAATATCAATTCTAGCACCTTTCCTATAACAAATAGGCAATGTCATCTTCACTAACAGAATCTTGTACAATTTCACTTACCTGTACTGTAAAATCACTTGGAACAGATTTGTTACTTATAATACATGGATCTCCCTTAATATGTGGTTTTACATACACTTCGATGTTAACTACATCAGTTACCTCATACCACTCGGCGTGCCTCTTTCCCCCTGTAACAAACATCATCTCTCTTCATATTACGTACGGTCCTGTGATCCTTACTACAAATCTCTGTGATTATCCCTATTGTTTATAGTCCTGTGTAAACTTGGCATTTCATTTATTAGCATAACAGAACTGGAATATCCCTGAACATGCATACAAAGGTAACGAAGCGTCTGTACTAGCCTCGTTCATCCTGCTTTGCGTACCAAATTTTCCCGGGCGACGCCAAGCGTCTCGAACGAACATAAGAGCATCGAGGTCTGTCCCACCACTATTGTTCTCCCCCAGGGTTCTTTACACGTTATCTATTTTGCGGTTACATTTCCTTAAACTCGCCCGGAAAACTTTCATCGTGGCTCCCATATACTTTTCTACAGAGAAGTAAAGAAGAATTGAAGATTTTGGACTTTGTGGGAAAGAGTGAGATATAGCCTCGCCGAAGTGACTTTCCACTTGTGGTATAGCCCTATGTTGAATGGCTGTAAACAAATGAGTGTGGGTGTAGCCTTCGAATTATAGCGATCCCTGAAGATGCTTAAGGTCTGGCTGGTGATATAAATTGACACTGACAGCCTTGAAGACTATAACTTGCTACTGCATAGCTTTCTACCACAGGAATCCTTCAAGGTGGTTCGTTTTTTGTCGGTCTTAAAAAGATATTGATATTTAAGTCAATTACCTGTATTTGATTTTTTATGGATTATGTTCTCTGGTGTACTGAGGAACACAAGGACAGTGTCCACACGGAGGGTGAACACTATACCATGGAGACCACAGAGTTACCAGCAGATGAGAAAAGTTGTTGGTAAACAACGATATATCTGACATGGCTGAAGGAAATGGTCTTGCATAACGAGGAGGTGAGTGAGGCAGAGTGGCAGCAGAGCCTAATGTAAATGTTATCCTTCGATTAACATGCTCACTCACTCCCTCCCTCAACGCTTCAACTACACCAGCGACTGAGGGAGGCGGTGGAACTCTGCTGACCATCCTGCAGTAAGTAATGTATTCCCCTCCCTGTCGACACCATAGTGAGAAGCAGAGAAGGGCAGGAAAGCTGAGTTACAGGGAACGGCTAGATGCCTTAAATTTCCTACCCTGGAAGAGAGAGGAGTGACGGGTGACCTGATCGCAACCTTTTAAGCTTTCAAACTAACTTCATGACGCAGAGTGAACAGTCCTTTGATAACTACTACACTGGCAGAGAACAACCAGAGAACATTACGTCAACTGAGGCGAAGAACTTCTTAACCATAGGTCAGGATGAATGGAATGAACTTAGGATATAGATGTGAGCCTAGCATATTTTATTAAAAAGTATGAATGCTACGCGTTAAAGATGGGTTGCCCCACGAGTGAAGAACCCCTTCCACGTAAAGGGTAGATAGTAAGTACACGCACACATGCACGCATAAGCTTAAACACAGAAGAAAAACAAATGTTGAAATTTGTTGAAATATATTGCCAACACCGTCAACGCACACCAGATTTTCCCATCGTATAAACTAAAAGAACAGTGCACATACGGACATAGTTAAAGGAAAACTTGCACAAAAAAATTAGAAAGTCACCTTAGAGTACGTACGTTAACTTACACAAAAATTAGAGTCGCCTTAGAGTACGTACGTTATAAGAGGCTGGGCGCGTCTGTCTGTGATGCTTTCTGGCGACCGACGGGTTCATTCAGGTCGGGATGGGCGTTCCTGGTAACGAACGTCAGCATTCTGCATCATCCGACACATCCTTACAAGCATGACTGTTTACTTGGAATATATATATATATATATATATATATATATATATATATATATATATATATATATATATATAGTGTGTGTGTGTGTAAAATTACCTATTTGTGCTGGACAGGCAGGGAGTTTTACTTTTGTGAGACCCCCATCTCTTGAACATTCTCGACTGTTGCAAACTTTCTAAATCTATACGTGCTGTCTGCATTGCCCATGTCTAAACACATTCTCTTCCATTCACCCAGCACTCTTTATACTATAAAATTTCTTTATATAATTCTTTAAAAAGTTTTTGTATTTATGTTATGTCCTCTGGTTACACGTCTCTTCGAACTTTTCACTGTCCACTTCATCAATCTGTTTTATAAACTTGGAGGTTTTGATCAGGTCACCCCATACACTTATCTCTTCCAAGGTAGACAAACTTAAAGCCTGTGGTCTATCCCTGTTACTTAAGTTCTCTTAATTCTAGCTCCTTCTTTGTTGCCATGCTCTAGACCTCTATTACTTCTTTGTGCTTTTTTCTTCTTTTTTTTTTTTCACTTGGTGCGGTGATCAAACTTGAGAAGCATATTCTAGTTTGGACTTATTTAGGATATGAAAAGTTTACGAAACATTTTCTCATCCATGTGCTTGACGGCTACTCTGATGGTTGACGGCAGAAAGTTTGTTTGTGTGTGATTACCTATTTTTACAGTAAGGGGAAGGAGTTCACTCGAGGGGGACCATTTGCTGAACTTAGTCATACAACCTTTTTGACTTTTGTATTGCTGTCAGCATCTATAGTTTAACAGCTGAACGATATTCCATTCATTCACTCTTTTGATATCGTAAAAATACTTCTTTACATCATTTCTGACATGCTTTTTATCGTGTGTGTATGCTTGTCAGATTATTATTATTTGTATTACTATGATAATGATACTAGTAATAATAATAGATGTATTAATATATTATCATTATTATTATCATTTTATTAATATTATTATTATTATTATCATTATTTTGTGGTAGCAGTAGTAGTAATGTAAGCAGTTGCAGCTGTAGTACTTTTAAAGGAACGAATACAAATAGGAGGGAGTTATGGAGAGAGCATGGGTGTGGCTGAGAGTTGGTGAGGGCGACAGGGAGGATGTGGTATCGTGGGTGGGTCCTCCCGCACCGCCTCTCAAAATAACCATCGGTGGTGGTGGCGACGAGGACACCCACTGTCACTGCCGGTGCCAGTACCTCACCAGTCACCCTTGGATCACCAGGTTGTAAGGTTAGTCTCCGGTAGTGTATAGTTCTGTCACAACCAAACTTTACTCTCGGCGAGATTTGGTCACAACTCCCAACGGACCACTAGTTCCCGTATACAGTAGAGTTTCGCTGTAGATGTCTCATAAACACTAGTATCATTACATTTGCTCTTGGAAATTCTTACTTCAAGTCTCGAGAGAAATGATTGTGTCCCGTTACGTCAGTTTCTAGGATTGCTGTTGTATTGTTGTGGTGTTATTGCAAATTTCTCACAAATCACTAAGTCCTGCAACCCAATCTCTGTGATGTAGAGCATTGTGACAGCTGGCCGGTAGACATTACTCACCCGACCTTGCTTCTGAATCACGCGCGTGTCTAGGATTTGGTCAAAGGTTGTGGGTAAGAATTATATTGCTGCATTAAATCACAAGTATTTGTCAAATTCTCATAGAACTGAATACTGTTTATATACCTAGAAATGTTAATACGAGACCAGCGACCATTTTTGTAATAAGTTACAAGATTTGATAACAAAATAACATAGCAGTAATCAAGGGAGTTATTCGGCGAGACAAATTAATATGTTTCGTAAATAGAGAAAACTTATTATGGATTTCGGCCGATGTCTTGGGATGGTCATCAGTTAAACGGATACTGTTATTTCATGATGACTAGCGTCATGACAGATATAGTTCAGGAGACATAATTTTACATTTTATGTTTTTACTGTACTGCCCAAGTGGATATAGTGTCTCCTCCGCCATGCTTCTCTTGAATACATCCCGTTTTTAGACCTCTTTCACAACTTCCTCCTGCCTGCAACCATTAGTCCTGTTATATGGCTGCACTTAATCTTTTGACGGGTTCCTTTAGAACACCAGTCACGTCAGTTCCCAGAGTAAAAATATTGTCACAGTCGCCCAATTATCTCCACCAGTGACTAATATTGTATACCCTTGTCTCTCAGTCGGCCCGCGGACACCTTGCTTCACCAGGATGGGCCCGTGTTGTTGAGTAAACTTTAAGCTTTAGGTAAGTAGAATTTCACAGATAAGTTCATGCAACAAAGTTCCCAGTATGTGGAGAAAATGTTTTTCATGACTACGGCTTACTTTGCAATAGTTTATGATTTTTTTTTTATAATTATCTGCAGACATTTTCCTTACTGCTCGCCCTTTTCACTAGTATCCTAAGTGTGTCAAGATGCTGGGGGATGGTTGGGGGCTTCAGCACTTATCTGAAGAGTTGCACGTCCTCTGAAGATTTCCCTTTTATACGTGGAAAATCTGTGCTGAATATTCATATTAAAATTTCATCACGCGTAACCAGTATCTTGTCATTCGTGTAAGTCAACTGAAAAAGCTAAGGTCCTCCCACTTTCATTAAGTGGTAAGCCACTCCTGGTCAGCAACATTCAAAACATTTGCAAGAGAATTTCTTCATCCTACCATCAAGCATTCCTTAATACCTGGATATTATGATATCTGGATGAATCGTTTCAGACTGCTCTTCACCACTTCATCTATTTGCACTCTACTGAAGGAGCAGCAATCCAACCAGCAGCGTCGAGATGAATCGAGGTCCTACGGTCGGGTGGAGTGCCGGCGGTGGTCGACCCACGGTGATCCAGCCTACGGCCTACACCAGTAGTGGTGGTGAGAGTGGCATCAATTGCGGCTGCTGCGTCTGCTGCCCTTGCATTCACGTGGGCTTTCTTAGGTCCAAACCTGGCGTGCTCAAGATAATTCAGCTGGTACGCCATTGAGATTTCAAAGCCTTACAAGTTACAGTGCAAAAGGTTAAAATTGAATTAAGATTAATGTCTTTGTTATCACGAGTCTCAGAACATCTACACCTTATACTCCCGAAATGTAAAAATCACCAGTCACTATTGTTCATCCCCCTAAGGCTTGAACGGTGTTACACATGAGCTGGGTGACTTTCAGTGTTGTGTTATTTGTCAAGTGATAACACAAACATAACTTTTGTGTGTATGTGTGTGAATTACCGACTTTCCAGAGGTTCTACATTTTGTTACTGATCTTTGTCATTGCCACAGATCCTGACTGCCATTTGCTTGATGCTGGTGCTCACGTATGGCCTTCCTCACAACTCCTCAATAGGAGAATCCTTCACCTTCTTTTTGGTCACCATCTCAGCCTGCATTTTTGTGGTTTGCCTTCTCGTCTTCTGCTACCTAATTTCGGCTAACTCCTTCCATATCATTCGCTCATCTGTGCTGGTAAGTGCAACGGCTCAAAGTCAAATCCACATTAAGGTACCATTGCATAATTCACTATAACTATCAAGAAAAATTTTACCATCATTCTTACTCCCATAGAACTTATTGGTAGCTCCACTAACTGAATTATTGCTTCTATCAAATTTTGTCAGAAATCAGGCCTTAAAGTACAGTAGCTTCATCTGAAAAGCAAGAAAGAAAAAGGGAAAGAATAATGCCTGTTAAAGTCACAAAATAGAGAAAGCATATAATTCTTTATTGGTATAGATGCTGTCCATACTAGTCTTATCCCCTTGAGCATGACGGTACAACCTTTTTAGTGTGATAGAGGCAACCTTTAATGTATTGCTTAAGGTACGTAATAAGTTTTTTTTTTTTTTTTTTTTATACTTTGTCGCTGTCTCCCGCGTTTGCGAGGTAGCGCAAGGAAACAGACGAAAGAAATGGCCCAACCCCCCCCCCCCCATACACATGTACATACACACGTCCACACACGCAAATATACATACCTACACAGCTTTCCATGGTTTACCCCAGACGCTTCACATGCCTTGATTCAATCCACTGACAGCACGTCAACCCCTGTATACCACATGACTCCAATTCACTCTATTCCTTGCCCTCCTTTCACCCTCCTGCATGTTCAGGCCCCGATCACACAAAATCTTTTTCACTCCATCTTTCCACCTCCAATTTGGTCTCCCTCTTCTCCTCGTTCCCTCCACCTCCGACACATATATCCTCTTGGTCAATCTCTCCTCACTCATTCTCTCCATGTGCCCAAACCATTTCAAAACACCCTCTTCTGCTCTCTCAACCACGCTCTTTTTATTTCCACACATCTCTCTTACCCTTACGTTACTTACTCGATCAAACCACCTCACACCACACATTGTCCTCAAACATCTCATTTCCAGCACATCCATCCTCCTGCGCACATCTCTATCCATAGCCCACGCCTCGCAACCATACAACATTGTTGGAACCACTATTCCCTCAAACATACCCATTTTCGCTTTCCGAGATAATGTTCTCGACTTCCACACATTTTTCAAGGCTCCCAAAATTTTCGCCCCCTCCCCCACCCTATGATCCACTTCCGCTTCCATGGTTCCATCCGCTGACAGATCCACTCCCAGATATCTAAAACACTTCACTTCCTCCAGTTTTTCTCCATTCAAACTCACCTCCCAATTGACTTGACCCTCACCCCTACTGTACCTAATAACCTTGCTCTTATTCACATTTACTCTCAACTTTCTTCTTCCACACACTTTACCAAACTCAGTCACCAGCTTCTGCAGTTTCTCACATGAATCAGCCACCAGCGCTGTATCATCAGCGAACAACAACTGACTCACTTCCCAAGCTCTCTCATCCCCAACAGACTTCATACTTGCCCCTCTTTCCAGGACTCTTGCATTTACCTCCCTTACAACCCCATCCATAAACAAATTAAACAACCATGGAGACATCACACACCCCTGCCGCAAACCTACATTCACTGAGAACCAATCACTTTCCTCTCTTCCTACACGTACACATGCCTTACATCCTCGATAAAAACTTTTCACTGCTTCTAACAACTTGCCTCCCACACCATATATTCTTAATACCTTCCACAGAGCATCTCTATCAACTCTATCATATGCCTTCTCCAGATCCATAAATGCTACATACAAATCCATTTGCTTTTCTAAGTATTTCTCACATACATTCTTCAAAGCAAACACCTGATCCACACATCCTCTACCACTTCTGAAACCGCACTGCTCTTCCCCAATCTGATGCTCTGTACATGCCTTCACCCTCTCGATCAATACCCTCCCATATAATTTACCAGGAATACTCAACAAACTTATACCTCTGTAATTTGAGCACTCACTCTTATCCCCTTTGCCTTTGTACAATGGCACTATGCACGCATTCCGCCAATCCTCAGGCACCTCACCATGAGTCATACATACATTAAATAACCTTACCAACCAGTCAACAATACAGTCACCCCCTTTTTTAATAAATTCCACTGCAATACCATCCAAACCTGCTGCCTTGCCGGCTTTCATCTTCCGCAAAGCTTTTACTACCTCTTCTCTGTTTACCAAATCATTTTCCCTAACCCTCTCACTTTGCACACCACCTCGACCAAAACACCCTATATCTGCCACTCTGTCATCAGACACATTCAACAAACCTTCAAAATACTCATTCCATCTCCTTCTCACATCACCGCTACTTGTTATCACCTCCCCATTTGCGCCCTTCACTGAAGTTCCCATTTGCTCCCTTGTCTTACGCACCCTATTTACCTCCTTCCAGAACATCTTTTTATTCTCCCTAAAATTTACTGATAGTCTCTCACCCCAACTCTCATTTGCCCTTTTTTTTTCACCTCTTGCACCTTTCTCTTGACCTCCTGTCTCTTTCTTTTATACTTCTCCCACTCAATTGCATTTTTTCCCTGCAAAAATCGTCCAAATGTAGATTTATGTGCTGAAAAAGGACTGATGATTGGGAATACCTGGTTTAAAAAGCGAGATATACATAAGTATACTTATGTAAGTAGGAGAGATGGCCAGAGAGCGTTATTGGATTACGTGTTAATTGACAGGCGCGCGAAAGAGAGACTTTTGGATGTTAATGTGCTGAGAGGTGCAACTGGAGGGATGTCTGATCATTATCTTGTGGAGGCTAAGGTGAAGATTAGTATGGGTTTCCAGAAAAGAGGAGTGAATGTTGGGGTGAAGAAGGTGGTGAGAGTAAGTGAGCTTGGGAAGGAGACCTGTGTGGGGAAGTACCAGGAGAGACTGTGTACAGAATGGAAAAAGGTGAGAACAATGGAAGTAAGGGGAGTGGGGGAGGAATGGGATGTATTTAGGGAATCAGTGATGGATTGCGCAAAAGATGCTTGTGGCATGAGAAGAGTGGGAGGTGGGCTGTTTAGAAAGGGTAGTGAGTGGTGGGATGAAGAAGTAAGAGTATTAGTGAAAGAGAAGAGAGAGGCATTTGGACGTAATAAGTTGGGACATGATATTAATGATTCACACAGTCATGCTCATGGGTTTAACCATAGTGCCCAAGGGTACTAATTCCGTGTTCACTAGGTGTCTCATCCTGCCAAAGAGGTTGAGACACCGGTAATTACAACACTGTTTTGGTGGAATCTACTTACATATGTCACAAAATTTCACACTGACATTATGGAAGGGTAACTTAAGATGTGACGGATGCATATGTTTTAGTTGATAGATTCTAATGAAGGTGGTACCACTGGAATCATGAGATCCTGACGCTCTGTGGAGTTGATATAGAGTATGGGATTTTAGATACAGTTCTTACTAATCTATTGAATTTAAGTTCTCATAAAGTAGGCAGGGCTTTGAAACAAAAAATGTTTAGGGTAAAAGCACTCTGTATCACCACTCTACTGATAACTCTTACATCAAAGTCTGTGAACTAGAACATGAAGAGTTGGAATGCTAATAGTGTTTCAACATCATTTTTTAATGTCCTTGTGCTAAGCACAGAGCCATTAGAAAAGTAACTGCCTTACGGGCAGCTGAGATGAGACATTCACATGGCACTTGTGAGGATTCTGTAGAACTTTAAGTTTGTAAGTTGATTTTGAAACTGAATAAAGCGTAATACAAAAAGTTAACTTTTCTATAAGGTATAGAAATGCCATATTTCCTTTATCGTTGATGCATTCCCCAGAATGCTACCGTCTCATAATGTTGGAATTCAACTGAATCTGAGTTTTGCAAGTATGCTAGGTTATTTCTGATATTTAAAATGATAGAGGGATCAAATTAATGCGTAGAAGATCTGTCCCACTGCCACCTGAATTCATCATTTTCCAAACTAAAGGACTTGTGTTGCAGTTGAGTGGAGCATATTTTAATTATGACAGAATACTACCAGTAATAGAACCCACAAAACATCTGCAGCATTGAAATAGGAAGGTTATATTTATATTTATATGTGTGGATCAGGTGTTTGCTTTGAAGAATGTATGTGAGAAATACTTAGAAAAGCAAATGGATTTGTATGTAGCATTTATGGATCTGGAGAAGGCATATGATAGAGTTGATAGAGATGCTCTGTGGAAGGTATTAAGAATATATGGTGTGGGAGGCAAGTTGTTAGAAGCAGTGAAAAGTTTTTATCGAGGATGTAAGGCATGTGTACGTGTAGGAAGAGAGGAAAGTGATTGGTTCTCAGTGAATGTAGGTTTGCGGCAGGGGTGTGTGATGTCTCCATGGTTGTTTAATTTGTTTATGGATGGGGTTGTTAGGGAGGTAAATGCAAGAGTCTTGGAAAGAGGGGCAAGTATGAAGTCTGTTGGGGATGAGAGAGCTTGGGAAGTGAGTCAGTTGTTGTTCGCTGATGATACAGCGCTGGTGGCTGATTCATGTGAGAAACTGCAGAAGCTGGTGACGGAGTTTGGTAAAGTGTGTGGAAGAAGAAAGTTAAGAGTAAATGTGAATAAGAGCAAGGTTATTAGGTACAGTAGGGTTGAGGGTCAAGTCAATTGGGAGGTGAGTTTGAATGGTGAAAAACTGGAGGAAGTGAAGTGTTTTAGATATCTGGGAGTGGATCTGTCAGCGGATGGAACCATGGAAGCGGAAGTGGATCATAGGGTGGGGGAGGGGGCGAAAATTTTGGGAGCCTTGAAAAATGTGTGGAAGTCGAGAACATTATCCCGGAAAGCAAAAATGGGTATGTTTGAAGGAATAGTGATTCCAACAATGTTGTATGGTTGCGAGGCGTGGGCTATGGATAGAGTGGTGCGCAGGAGGATGGATGTGCTGGAAATGAGATGTTTGAGGACAATGTGTGGTGTGAGGTGGTTTGATCGAGTAAGTAACGTAAGGGTAAGAGAGATGTGTGGAAATAAAAAGAGCGTGGTTGAGAGAGCAGAAGAGGGTGTTTTAAAATGGTTTGGGCACATGGAGAGAATGAGTGAGGAAAGATTGACCAAGAGGATATATGTGTCGGAGGTGGAGGGAACGAGGAGAAGAGGGAGACCAAATTGGAGGTGGAAAGATGGAGTGAAAAAGATTTTGTGTGATCGGGGCCTGAACATGCAGGAGGGTGAAAGGAGGGCAAGGAATAGAGTGAATTGGAGCGATGTGGTATACAGGGGTTGACGTGCTGTCAGTGGATTGAATCAAGGCATGTGAAGCGTCCGGGGTAAACCATGGAAAGCTGTGTAGGTATGTATATTTGTGTGTGTGGACGTGTGTATGTACATGTGTATGGGGGGGGTTGGGCCATTTCTTTCGTCTGTTTCCTTGCGCTACCTCGCAAACGCGGGAGACAGCGACAAAGTATAAAAAAAAAAAAAAAAAAAAAAAATGTTTCTTGGTATTTTACATCACTTGTTTAACCCCACATTACCCTCTTCCTTATAAACCTGCCACAAAAGAGTAATTTGATATTGAAAGATTGGTTTTAAGAGTGAAAAAGGAAAATCTTACATTCTTAATTCACCCATTACAGAGGCAACAACAGTTCCAGAAGAAAACATTGGTCATAATCCTAGAAAATGGATCTGCCAGTGAAAAAATGACTGGGGCAGTTTGCTTACATTTGTACTGCCATATCGTTTATGATTTTGATTATGACAGATTAGTTACTCAACACACTTGCGAGCCATATTTAAGAAATTGGAGAAGGAGGGAGACTGAAGTAGATAACGTGGTTGAGAGAAACTTTCAGAAGAGGAAGTGGATCAGGTGAAGGGAAAAATCAGGAGAGAAACCTGGGTCAGGATAGGGTCATTGAAGTACATAGGGACAAATAATGAAAAACAAATGTTCCCTGACTAGGCTATCTGCTGGAGGACAGTAGTAGTGTCCTAAGATCTTAATCTTATTTGTAACAGAAAAAAGAACAGTGAAGGAGAGGAACTTCCTCACCTACCACTTCTGACAACAGCCAACAGAAAAAGAGTGAAGAAGGAAAGCCATGTAGTATGGAGAAATTGTACTTTCATAGAAATTTTATAGGAAAGCATGAATAAGTTAAGTTCCCTTCTCTGATTGTAGTATGGCTCATAAAGGAGAAGGCTCAAATCTGAAAAAAGAAATTTTTTAACAATGAATATAACTTCTCCACAAGACTGCCTCAAAGGTGACTGCATTCCCCTAGTGTGCAAAATAGTATTTTCTTTAACAATATATTTGTATCATACATAAGTAAACATACTCAGAAATTACCTGTAGTATGCATTCGTCTTAATTGGTCAGCTAGGGTGTTGATGATTGGTTAGGAAATAAGGCAGGTAGGTAGTGTGTATATTTTCTTTCCTAAGCATAATCTCACACTACAGCAAGATTTCAATTTATGTTGGGGATATGTTTCTGGATATTCTGTCATAGTTAAAACAGTTGAAAGTCCAGCCACTGAAACCTATGTTGACCTGCTGATTTGATACCATACACAGCATATGATGCCTCTGGTAGTTGACCGCCAGACAAAGTAAGGTTCAGTTAGTGAGTTAGGAATAAACTACTGGCAACTCGGACAGTTTCTTATCCTTTGCCCATATATATTTTAACTCGTGTGGTCAGTATCCATAAAAATTCCATGGTGATAGTAAATTGATTTTGCGATGCTCAGGCAGGGAAGAATATGTATACAGATAATGTATATAGATTTATATAGATATTACTGTATATTAACAGTGAACACACAGAGGAGGAACAATTAAATGACATGATCACTTTGGTACTCCAAAAATGCACAAAATGTCTGGGTTAGAATGAGAAAGATATGCATTTTATATGTGTCTGGGTTAGAATGAGAAAGATATGCATTTTATATGTGTCTGGGTTAGAATGAGAAAGATATGCACTTCATATGAGGCAAAAAAGAACTGCAGACCCACTAAAGACACAGTTCACCCAGCAAAGGAAAGAAAACTTATCAAGTGAATTATCACATGTAGATCATAAATGAAAATGTGATATTAGACAAGAAAAAGAAGAAAAAGCCAACCTTAGTAAAATAAGACATAACCCAAAATACTTTCTGTATATGCCTGATGCAGGACCACAAACTCTACTGACCCGCTGAAAACAGAAGAGGTATTTTAACAGATGGCTGGCAGGAGGTGAGTGAGGTCTTAGAAAGCAGTATGAATTGGTTGTTAGCCAAAACCAACATTGAAAATAAAAAAAAAAAAGACTTTTCCATAAACAGTAATTCCCTTAGTGTACACAGCAGATATTATCACCTCAAGATTTGAAGGGGTCCACTGAGAGTATGTCCATGCACTCATTCCCAGGCCCTTCAGCACATCCACAAAATATCCTCTGGAGAAAAAGCCTGTATTCTACCATCATTCCTGAGAGTCTGAAACTGAGTTGCATCATCCCCCTTCCTCGAAGGTGGAAGAAAGAGTCTCAAAAAGCTGTCGACTGATAGCATTTACATTGCACACATTTAAGATCTTGAAAGAATCCCAAGAGGCAAGCTGATGGAATTGATGGAGGTGAATAATCTGCACAGCTCAGGACAATATGGTTTCAGAGTGACAAAATCTTGTCTCACTTAGTTGCCCAACTGCTATGGTAGGGTTGTTGAAGCACTAGAAAACAAAGAAGATGCTGATGTAATTTACACAGACTTAGCAAAAACATTTGATGGATGTTCCCACAGTGTCTTAACACACAAAATGTGGAATATGGGAATAACCAACAAATTTGGGAAATTGATTGACAGCTTTTTAAGTAACAAGTGACAACATGTTGTAAACCATGCCACCTATAGCCCTTCCACATTAGAATTATACTTTCATCCAACCTGTTCACCATTCTTATATCTGGCATTGACTTTATTAAATGTGAACCAAAGTTTTGTATCATCCTTTGTAGATGATACAAGAATAAGTATGAAAATCACATCAATAAAAGATGTAGAAAGGCTTCAGACTCATCGAAGTCTTTAACTGGGAAAACAAGAACAGCATGTTTTTGAATGGAGATAAGTTTCATCTCCCCATTATGGAAAAATGAAGACAAAAACAAAACAATATTGGACAGACCCAGGCACTGATATAAACCAATTGAATAATTTGATAGACCTTGGAGTAGTAGTGTCTAATGACCTATCTTCATTGAATGCAATGAAACAATTCTTGCATGATGCAGAAGGATGGCATGTTAGATCCTGTGGACCTTCATGTTGAGAATAAACATTGTTCATATTATTTAAAGTGCTAATTCTATCATGAATTGAATATTGTTGGGTCCTACAAGGTGGGCAAAATTTCAGAATTAGAAAATGTTTGGAGATCTTTCACAGCCCTTATTAATGTGGTGAAGGATCTAAATTACTGGGAACAAATGAAATCTCTGAGGCTATATTCCTTGGAGTACAAGTGGGAGAGGTATATCATGTATACCTGGAAAATCCTAGAGGGTATGATTCTGAACTTACATGCAGAAATAACTTTCTACAAGCACAACAAGTATGCAGGACATTGTAAAGAATTACCTCTGAAATCCAGAAGTGTAATATACACAAAAAGAGAAAACACCTTAAACATCTGCAACATCAAAAACAGGGTGGGGTGACAGTAGATAAGTTCAAGTGCACTGGCCAAGTACCTGCAAAGTGCACCAGACCAGCCTGGTTGTGGGGGCTATGTTGGACTAGAGGCCGCAGCTTCCAACAGCTTTTGAAGCCAACATCCAAATCCAACAGCCCAGGTCAGACTGGGCTGTAGGGGTGAAGACTCGCAAAGTTGTCACCAGGTATGCACCACGTATACTTATTGAGAACTATAACATGATTAAAAAGTGAATTGTGTACATGTTTTACCATTAGGGTAATGCATCATATGCCTGTCATTGTTGCAGCATTTGATGATTTGCATTCATTTGATAATTTCATGCTTGTAAGTTTGGGGAGAAAGAATATTTCCCACATATTCCCTACTTGTTGTAAAAGACGACTAAAAGGGGAGGGAGTGGGGGGGCTGGAAATCCTTCCTTCCAGTTCTTGCTTTTCCAAAAGGAACAGAGAAGGAGGATAAGTGAGGATTTTCCCTCTTAGGCTCAGTCCTCTGTTCTTAATGCTACCTCGCTTATGCAGGAAATGGCGAATGTGAAACATCTTGGGTAAAGTGTGGAAATGGGGCCTGGATTTGGATAGGGAGCTGTGGTTTCAGTGCATTACACATGACAGCTAGAGACTGAGTGTGAAAGAATGTAGCCTTTTTTGTCAGTTTTCCTGGCACTACCTTGCTGAGTAGGGGATAGTGATGCTATTTCCTGTGGGGTGGGGTAGCGGCAAGAAAGTATGAATATTTACATGTGTATATATGTTATCCCTGGGGATAGGGGAGATAGAATACTTCCCACGCATTCCTCACATGACGTAGAAGGTGACTAAAGGGGACGGGAGCAGGGGGCTGGAAACCTTCCCCTCCTTGTGCTCATCCTCCTCGAAGGCTCAGATTGGGGTGTCAAAATGTGTGTGGATGTAACCAAGATGAGAAAAAAGGAGAGATAGGTAGTATGTTTGAGGAAAGGAACCTGGATGTTTTGGCTTTGAGTGAAACGAAGCTCAAGGGTAAAGGGGAAGAGTGGTTTGGGAATGTCTTGGGAATAAAGTCAGGGGTTAGTAAGAGGACAAGAGCAAGGGAAGGAGTAGCACTACTCCTGAAACAGGAGTGATGGGAGTATGTGATAGAGTGTAAGAAAGTAAACTCTAGAGTAATATGGGTAAAACTGAAAGTTGATGGAGAGAGATGGGTGATTATTGGTGCTTATGCACCTGGGCATGAGAAGAAAGATCATGGAGGCAAGTGTTTTGGGAGCAGATGAGTGAGTGTGTTAGTAGTTTTGATGCACAAGACTGGGTTTTAGTGATGGGTGATTTGAATGCAAAGGTGAGTAATATGGCAGTTGAGGGAATAATTGGTGTACATGGGGTGTTCAGTGTTGTAAACGGAAAAAGTGAAGAGCTTGTAGATTTATGTGCTGAAAAAGGACTGGTGATTGGTAATATCTGGTTTAAAAAGAGAGATATACATAAGAATACGTATGTAAGTAGGAGAGATGGCCAGAGAGCATTATTGGATTACGTGTTAATTGATAGGCACGCGAAAGAGAGACTTTTGGATTTTGATGTGCTGAGAGGTGCATCTGGAGGGATGTCTGATCATTATCTTGTGGGGTGAAGGTGAAGATTTGTAGAGGTTTCCAGAAAGAAGAGAGAATGTTGGGGTGAAAAGAGTGGTAAGAGTAAGTGAGCTTGGGAGGGAGACTTTTGTGAACAAGTATCAGGAGAGACTGAGTACAGAATGGAAAAAGGTGAGAACTAAGGCTGTAAGGGAAGTGGGGGAGGAATGGGATGTATTTAGGGAAGCAGTGATGGCTTGTGCAAAAGATGCTTGTGGCATGAGAAGCGTGGGAGGTGGGCAGATTAGAAAGGTTAGTGAGTGGTGGGATGAAGAAGTAAGATTATTAGTGAAAGAGAAGAGAGAGGCTTTTGGACTATTTTTGCAGGGAAATAATGCAAATGACTGGGAGATGTATAAAAGAAAGAGGCAGGAGGTCAAGAGAAAGGTGCAAAAGGTGAAAAAGAGGGCAAATGAGAGTTGGGGTGAGAGAGTATCATTAAATTTTAGGGATAATAAAAAGATGTTTTGGAAGGAGGTAAATAAAGTGCGTAAGACAAGGGAACAAATAGGAACATCAGTGACCGGGGCTAATGGGGAGGTGATAACAAGTAGTGGTGATGTAGGGAGATGGCGTGAGTATTTTGAAGGTTTGTTGAATGTGTTTGATGATAGAGTGGCAGATGTAGGGTGTTTTGGTGGTGTGCAAAGTGAGAGGGTTAGGGAGAATGATTTGGTAAACAGAGAAGAGGTAGTAAGAGCTTTGCGAAAGATGAAAGCCGGCAAGGCAGTGGGTTTGGATGGTATTGCAGTGGAGTTTATAAAAAAAAGGGAGTGACTGTATTGTTTACTGGTTGGTAAGGATATGTAATGTATGTATGACTCATGGTGAGGTGCCTGAGGATTGGCGGAATGCTTGCATAGTGCCATTTTACAAAGGCAAAGGGGATAAAAGTGAGTGCTCAAATTACAGAGGTAAAAGTTTGTTGAGTATTCCAGGTAAATTCTATGGGAGGGTATTGATTGAGAGGGTGAAGGCATGTACAGAGCATCAGATTGGGGAAGAGCAGTGTGGTTTCAGAAGTGGTAGAGGATATGTGGATCAGGTTTTTGCATTGAAGAATATATGTGCGAAGTACTTAGAAAAGCAAATGGATTTGTATGTAGCATTTATGGATCTGGAGAAGGCATATGACAGAGTTGATAGAGATTCTCTGTGGAAGGTATTAAGAATATATGGTGTGGGAGGCATGTTGTTAGAAGCAGTGAAGACTTTTTATCGAGGATGTAAGGCATGTGTACGTATAGAAAGAGAGGAGAGTGATTGGTTCTCAGTGAGTGTCGGTTTGTGGCAGGGGTGTGTGATGTCTCCATGGTTGTTTAATTTGTTTATGGATGGGGTTGTTAGGGAGGTGAATGCAAGAGTTTTGGAAAGGGGCAAGTATGCAGTCTGTTGTGGATGAGAGAGCTTGGGAAGTGAGTCAATTGTTGTTCGCTGATGATACAGCGCTGGTGGCTGATTCTTGTGAGAAACTGCAGAAGCTGGTGACTGAGTTTGGTAAAGTGTGTGAAAGAAGAGGTTATTAGGTACAGTAGGGCTGAGGGACTAGTCAACTGGGAGGTAAGTTTAAATGGAGAAAAACTGGAGGAAGTGAAGTGTTTTAGATATCTGGGAGTGGATTTTGCAGCGGATGGAACCATGGAAGTGGAAGTGAATCATAGGGTGGGGGAGGGGGGCGAAAGTTCTGGGAGCGTTGAAGAATGTATGGAAATCGAAAGTGTTATCTCGGAAAGCAAAAATGGATATGTTTGAAGGAATAGTGGTTCCAACAATGTTATATGGTTGCGAGGCATGGGCTATAGATAGAGTTGTGCGGAGGAGGGTGGATGTGCTGGAAATGAGATGTTTAAGGACAATATGTGGTGTGAGGTGGTTTGATCGCGTAAGTAATGTAAGGGTAAGAGAGATGTGTGGTAATAAAAAGAATATGGTTGAGAGAGCAGAAGAGGGTGTTTTGAAATGGTTTGGTCACATGGAGAGAATGAGTGAGGACAGATTGACCAAGAGGATATATGTGTCAGAGGTGGAGGGAATGAGGAGAAGTGGGAGACCAAATTGGAGGTGGAAAAATGGAGTGTAAACGATTTTGAGTGATCAGGACCTGAACATGCAGGAGGGTGAAAGGCGTTCAAAGAATAGAGTGAATTGGAATTATGTGGTATACTGGGGTCGACGTGCTATCAATGGATTGAACCAGGGCATGTGAAGCGTCTGGGGTAAACCATGGAAAGTTGTGTGGGGCCTGGATGTGGAAAGGGAGCTGTGGTTTCGGTGCATTATACATGACAGCTAGAGACTGAGTGTGAACGAATGTGGCCTTTGTTGTCTTTTCCCAGCGCTACCTCGCACACATGCGGGGGGAGGGGTTTGTTATTTTCATGTGTGGCAGGGTGGCAATGGGGATGAATAAAGGCAGACAGTATGAATTATGTACATGTGTATATATGTATATGTCTGTGTGTGTATATATATGTATACGTTGAGATGTATAGGTATGTATATTTGCATGTGTGGACGTGTATGTATATACATGTGTATATGGGTGGGTTGGGCCATTCTTTCATCTGTTTCCTTGCGCTACTTTGCTAACGCGGGAGACAGTGACAAAGTAAGATAAATAATGGATAATTAAAAAGATGTTTTGGAAGGAGGTAAATAGAGTGCGTAAGACAAGGGAACAAATGGGAACATCACTGAAGGGGGCTAATGGGGAGGTGATAACAAGTAGTGGTGATGTGAGAAGGAGATGGAGTGAGTATTTTGAAGGTTTGTTGAATGTGTTTGATGATAGAGTGGCAGATATAGGGTGTTTTGGTTGAGGTGGTGTGCAAAGTGAGAGGGTTAGGGAAAATGATTTGGTAAACAGAGAAGAGGTAGTAAACGCTTTGCGGAAGATGAAAGCTGGCAGGGCAGCAGGTTTGGATGGTATTGCAGTGGAATTCTTTTAAAAAGGTGGTGACTGTATTGCTGACTGGTTGGTAAGGTTAATTAATGTATGTATGACTCATGGTGAGGTACCTGAGGACTGGCGGAATGCTTGTGTAGTGCCATTGTACAAAGGCAAAGGGGATAAGAGTGAGTGCTCAAATTACAGAGGTATAAGTTTGTTGAGTATTCCAGGTAAATTCTATGGGAGGGTATTGATTGAGAGGGTGAAGGCATGTACAGAGCATCAGATTGGGGAAGAGCAGTGTGGTTTCAGAAGTGGTAGAGGATGTGTGTATCAGGTTTTTGCTTTGAAGAATGCTACATACAAATGGATTTGTATGTAGCATTTATGGATCTGGAGAAGGCATATGATAGAGTTGATAGAGATGCTATGTGGAAGGTATTAAGAATATATTGTGTGGGAGGCAAGTTGAAGCAGTGAAAAGTTTTTATCGAGGATGTAAGGCATGTGTACGAGTAGGAAGAGAGGAAAGTGATTCGTTCTCATTGAATGTTGGTTTGTGGCAGGGGTGCGTGATGTCTACATGGTTGTTTAATTTGTTTCTGGATGGAGTTGTTAGTGAGGTGAATGCAAGAGTTTTGGAAAGGGGGTCAAGTATGCAGTCTGTTGTGGATGAGAGAGCTTGGGAAGTGAGTCAGTTGTTTGCTGATGATACACCACTGGTGGCTGATTCATGTGAGAAACTGCAGAAGCTGGTGACTGAGTTTGGTAAAGTGTGTGAAAGAAGAAAGCTGAGAGTAAATGTGAATAAGAGCAAGGTTATTAGGTACAGTAGGTTTGATGGACAAGTCAATTGGGAGGTAAGTTTGAATGGAGAAAAACTGGAGGAAGTAAAGTGTTTTAGATATCTGCGAGTGGATTTGGTGGCAGATGGAACCATGGAAGCAGAAGTGAGTCACAGGGTGGGGGAGGGGGCAAAAGTTCTGGGAGCGTTGAAAAATGTGTGGAAGGCGAGAACATTATCTCGCAAAGCAAAATGGGTATGTTTGAAGGAATAATGGTTCCAACAATGTTGTATGGTTGCAAGGCATGGGCTATAGATAGAGTTATGTGGAAGATGGTGGACATGTTGGAAATGAGATGTTTGAGGACAATATGTGGTGTGAGGTGGTTTGATCGACTAAGTAATGAAAGGGTAAGAGAGATAGATGTGTGGTAATAAAAGAGTGTGGTTGAGAGAGCAGAAGAGGGTGTTTTGAAATGGTTTGGTCACATGGAGAGAATGAGTGAGGAAAGATTGACAAAGAGGATATATGTGCCAGAGGTGGAGGGAACAAGGAGAAGTGGGAAACCAAGTTGGAGGTGGAAAGATGGAGTGAAAAAGATTTTGGGCAATCGGGGCCTGAACATGCAGGAGGATGAAATGTGTGCAAGGAATAGAGTGAATTGGAACGATGTGGTATACCGGGGTCGACGTGCTGGCAATGGATTGAACCAGGGCATGTAAAGCGTCTGGGTTAAACCATGGAAAATTTTGTGGGGCTTTGATGTGGAAAGGGAGCTGTGGTTTCGGTGCATTGTGCTTGAAAGCTAGAGACTGAGTGTGAACAAATGTGACCTTTGTTGTCTTTTCCTAGCACTACTTCGCGCGCATGTGGGGGGAGGGGGTTGTCATTCCAAGTGTGGCGGGGTGGTGACGAGAATGAATAAAGGTAGCAAGTATGAATTATGTACATGTTTATGTATGTATATGTCTGTGTATGTATATATATGTATATGTTGAAATGTATAGATATGTATATTTGCATGTGTGGACATATATGTATATATATGTGTATGTAGGTGGGTTGGGCCATTCTTTTGTCTGTTTCCTTGTGCTCCCTTGCTGATGCGGGAGACAGCGACAAAGTATAATGAAGATAATAACATTCACACTTGCTGCGTTCATCCATTTCTGTTGCCACCCTGCCACACAGGAAATGGCATCCCCCCCTCCAGCAAGGTAGTGCTAGGGAAAGACAAAAAGGCCACATTCGTTCACACTCAGTCTCTAGCTGTTATGTGTAATGCACCAAAACCACAGCTCCCTATCCACACATCCAGGCCCCATAGACCTTTCCATGGTTTACTTCAGACGTTTCACATGCTCAAGTTCAGTCTGTTGACCATAGTATACCACATCGTTCCAAATCACTCTTTTCCTTGCACGCCTCACACCCTCCTGTATGTTCAGGCCCCAATTTCTCAAAATCTCTTTCCAGTCGCTCGAAATCTTTTTCACTCCATCCTTTCACCTCCAATTTGGTTTCTTGCTTCTTTTTATTCCCTTCACTTATGTCACATTTATCCTCTTTGTCAATCTTTCCTCACTCATTCTCTCCATATGTCCAAATCATTTCAACACACCCTCTTCTGCTCTTTCACCCACACTCTTTTTATTTAATCACATATCTCTCACCCTTTCATTACTTAATCAAACCACCTCACATTACATATAGTCCTCAAATATTTCATTTCCAACACATCCACCCTCCTTCATTCAACCCTAACTGGAGCCCATGCCCTACAACCATATAACATTGTTGGAACTACTATTCCTTCAAACATGCCCATTTTTGCTCTCTGAGATAATGTTCTCTTCTTCAACACATTTTTTGTCACTCCCAGAACCTTCGTCCCCTCCCCCACCCTGTGATTAAATTCCGCTTCCATTGTTCCATCTGATGCTAAGTCCACTCCCAGTTATCTAAAACACTTCACTTCCTCCAGTTTTTTCTATTCAAAATTTACATCCCAATGACTTGTCTCTCAACCCTACTGAACCTAATAACCTTGCTCTTATTCACATGTACTCTCAACTTTTTTCTTTCACACACTTTTCCAAACTCAGTCACCAACCTCTGCAGTTTCTCACTCGAATCAGCCACCAGAGCTATATCATCAGCGAACAGCAACTGACTCACTTTCCAGGGCCCCCTCATCCACAACAGACTGCATGCTTGCCACTTTCTCAAACACTCTTGCATTTACCTGCATAACCACCCCATCCATAAACAAATTAAACAACCATGGGGACATCGCACACCCTTGCCGCAACTGACATTCACTGGGAACCAATCATGCTCCTCTCTTCCTACTAGTACACATACATCCTTGGTAAAAACTTTTCACTGCTTCTAGCAACTTACCTCCCACACCATATGCTCGTAAAACCTTCCGCAAAGCATCTCTATCAACCCTATCATTTGCCTTCTTAAGATCGATAAATGCACCTGTTTTTCTAAGTATTTTTCACATACATTCTCCAAAGTAAACACCTGATCCATGCATCCTCTTACACTTCTGAAACCTTACTGATCTTCCCCAGTCTGATGCTGTGTACATGCCTGCACTCTCTCAATCAATACCCTCCCATATGATTTCCCAAGAATACTCAACAAACTATAGTTTGAACACTCACCTTTAATACATCTCCCAGTCATTTGCACTACTTCCCTGCAAGTATATACTTTACTTATTTATTTTTCTATTATACTTTGTCACTGTCTCGCGAGGTAGCGCAAGGAAACAGATGAAAGAAAGGCCCAACCTGCCCGCATACACAGTCATATACATAGATGCCCACACATGCACATATACATACCTGTACATTTCAACTTATACATACATATACATACACAGACATATTCATATATATACATGTACATATTGATACTTGCTGCCTTCATCCATTCCTGTCACCACCCCGCCACACATGAAATGGCACCACCCTCCCCTGCACGCATGCAAGGTAGCGCTAGGAAAAGGCAACAAAGGCCATACTTGCTAACACTCAGCCTCTAGCTGTCATGTGTAATGCACTGAAATCACAGCTCCCTTTCCACATCCAGGCCCCACAAAACTTTCTGTGGTTTACCCCAGATGCTTCACATGCCCTGGTTCAATCCATTGACAGCACGTCGACCCCAGGGATATGGGAGAAAGAATACTTCCCATGCTTTCCCACGTGTCGTAGAAGGAGACCAAAGAGGATAGGAGAGGGGGGCTAGAAACCCTCCCCTCCTTGTATTTCAACTTTCTAAAAGGGGGAAACAGTATATACATTCATATATTTATTCATTTATTATACTTAATTGACGTCTCCCACGTTAGTGAGGTAGTGGAAGGAAACAGACGAAAGAATGGCCCAACCCACCCACATACACATGTGAGGTAGCGCAAGAAAACAGATGAAAGAATGGCCCAACCCACCTACATGCACATGTATATACATAAATGCCCACACACACACACATATACATGCCTGTAGATTTCAATGTATATATACATATACATACACAGACATGTACATAGATACACATGTACATATTCATACTTACTACCTACATCCATTTCCGTCACCAACCCACCACACATGATATAACGTCCCCCCCCCCCCCCCCATGTGTGTGCACATGCAAGGTAGTGCTAAGAAATGGCAAAAAAGGCCACATTCATTCACACTCTGTCTCTAGCTGTCATGTGTGATGCACCAAAACCACAGCTCCCTTTCCACGTCCAGGCCCCACAGAACTCTCCATGGTTTTCCCTAGATGCTTCACATTGGCATCATGTCGACCCCAGTATACTACATTGTTCCAATTCACTCTATTCCTTGCACAACTTTCACTCACCTGTATGTTCAGGCCCTGATAGCTTAAAATCTTTTTCACTCCATCCTTCCACCTCCAGTTTGGTTTCCTGCTTCTCCTTCTTCCCTCCTCCTTTGACACATATATCCTCCTTGTCAATGTTTCCTCACTCATTCCCTACATGTGACCAAACCATTTCAACACATCCTCTTCTGCTCTCTCAACCACACTCTTTCTACCACCACACATCTCTCTTACCCTTTCATTACTTACTCGATCAAACCACCTCACACCACATATTGTCCTCAAACATTTCATTTGTAACACATCCACCCTTCTTCACACAACCTTATCTATAGCCCATGCCTCGCAACCAAATAACATTGTTGGAACCCCTATTCTTTCAAACATACCCATTTTTGCTTTCTGAGACAACGTTCTTGCCTTCCACACATTTTTCAATGCTCTCAGCACCTTTGCCCCCTCCCCCACCCTGTGACTCACTTCCACTTCCATGGTTCCATCCACTGCTAAATCCACTCCCAGATAACTAAAACACTTCACTTCCTCCAGTTCCATCCAATCACCAACTTCTGCAGTTTCTCACCCGAATCAGCCTCCAGCACTGTCTCATCAGCGAACAACGACTGACTCACTTCCCAAGCTCTCTCATCCACAACAGACTGCATACTTGCCCCTCTTTCCAGAGCTCTTGCATTTGCCTCCCTAACCTCCCCATCCTTAAACAAATTAAACAATCATGGAGTCATCACGCACCCCTGCCGCAAACCGACATTCACTGGGAACTAATCACTTTCCTCTCTTCCTACTCGTACACATGCCTTACATCCTTGATAAAATCTTTTCACAGCATCTTAGCTACTTACCTCGCATACCATATACTAGTAATACCTTCCGCGAAACATCTCTATTAACTCTATCATATGCCTTCTCCAGATCCATAAATGCTAGACACAAATCCATCTGTTTTTCTAAGTATTTTTCACATACATTCTTCAAAGCAAACACCTGATCCACACAACCTCCACCACTTGTGAAACCACACTGTTGTACCCCAGTCTGATGCTCTGTACATGCCTTTACCCTCTCAGACAATATCCTCCCATATGATTTACCAGGAATACTCAACAAACTTGTACCTCTGTAATTTGAATACTCACCTTTATCCCCTTTGCTTTTTACAATGGCACTATGCATGCATTCCGCCAATCCCCAGGTACTTTGCCACGAACTCTGCATACATTGAATATCCTTACCAACCAATCAACAACACAGTCACCCCCTTTTTTAATAAATTCCACTGCAATACCATCCAAACCTGCTGTCTTACCAGCTTTCATCTCCCACAAAGCTTTCACTACCTCTTATCTTTTTACCAAACCTCTCTGACCCTTTCACTTTGCACATTATGTCGACCAAAGCACCCTACATCTGCCACTCTTATCATCAAACACATTCAACAAACCCTCAAAATACTCACTCCATCTCCTCGCTTCACCACTACTTGTTATTACCTCCCCGATATTCCCATTTGTTCTTTTGTCTTACTCACTTTATTTACCTCCTTCCAAAATATTTTTTTATTCCCCCTAAAATTTATGGTACTCTCTCAAAGTTGCTAAAAGTGTAATTGGATGCTTATATGCCTGTTGTTGCCAACACATAAACACTCATTGGAAATGTTATATATAAAACACTTGCACCACTTATTTTGACCTTACAACATCCTTAGAGTGAAAATGAAGTTGAGAAAGATGTAGATGAATTGCTAATCAGGATGTGGCCATCATTTGACTGCCATCACATATGGCCAGCACCTTACAGGACTCTGGTGCCATTTTCAGAGATATTCACTGGGAATTTCCAACTGTGTATTTAAAAGTGATTTGAAAAACTGTTATGGCTAGCTGCATATTGTGGTCTGGGGTTAAAGGGTGAAAGAATTATAAAGCCTTTAGTTTGCTTAACATAATCTTTAATTTGGAAATAAAATTGATTATCAATTTTTCTAGAGCTGAGGTGAAGTTGATAGGATGGTGCTTAGAAGAGCATTTTCTGTCTCTCAAAAATTGATGTTGACATTAGCAAGCTTCAAGTCACTGAGCACTTTCCTTTCTGTTATTGAGTTGCTGAATCTTTTAGGACAAGGAAATGCTATTTGCCTGTTTACTTGTTTTACTGTTCTGAGAAAGAGAAGTATCATCAAAACCAGTTGATGTATTTGGATTTAAGTTTTTTAAGTATTTATGTAAAGGGTAAAGGGGAAGAGTGGTTTGGGAAGGTCTTGGGAGTAAAGTCAGGGGTTAGTGAGAAGACAAGAGCAAGGGAAGGAGTAGCAATACTCCTGAAACAGGAGTTGTGGGAGTATGTGATAGAATGTAAGAAAGTAAATTCTCGATTGATATGGGTAAAACTGAAAGTTGATGGAGAGAGATGGGTGATTATTGGTGCATATGCACCTGGGCATGAGAAGAAAGATCATGAGAGGCAAGTGTTTTGGGAGCAGCTGAATGAGTGTGTTAGTGGTTTTGATGCACGAGACCGGGTTATAGTGATGGGTGATTTGAATGCAAGGGTGAGTAATGTGGCAGTTGAGGGAATAATTGGTATACATGGGGTGTTCAGTGTTGTAAATGGAAATGGTGAAGAGCTTGTAGATTTATGTGCTGAAAAAGGACTGATGATTGGGAATACCTGGTTTAAAAAGCGAGATATACATAAGTATACTTATGTAAGTAGGAGAGATGGACAGAGAGCGTTATTGGATTACGTGTTAATTGACAGGCGCACAAAAGAGAGACTTTTGGATGTTAATGTGCTGAGAGGTGCAACTGGAGGGATGTCTGATCATTATCTTGTGGAGGCTAAGGTGAAGATTTGTATGGGTTTTCAGAAAAGAAGAGTGAATGTTGGGGTGAAGAGGGTGGTGAGAGTAAGTGAGCTTGGGAAGGAGACTTGTGTGAGGAAGTACCAGGAGAGACTGAGTACAGAATGGAAAAAGGTGAGAACAATGGAAGTAAGGGGAGTGGGGGAGGAATGGGATGTATTTAGGGAATCAGTGATGGATTGCGCAAAAGATGCTTGTGGCATGAGAAGAGTGGGAGATGGGTTGATTAGAAAGGGTAGTGAGTGGTGGGATGAAGAAGTAAGAGTATTAGTGAAAGAGAAGAGAGAGGCATTTGGACGATTTTTGCAGGGAAAAAATGCAATTGAGTGGGAGATGTATAAAAGAAAGAGATAGGAGGTCAAGAGAAAGGTGCAAGAGGTGAAAAAAAGGGCAAATGAGAGTTGGGGTGAGAGAGTATCATTAGATTTTAGGGAGAATAAAAAGATGTTCTGGAAGGAGGTAAATAAAGTGCGTAAGACAAGGGAGCAAATGGGAACTTCAGTGAAGGGCGCAAATGGGGAGGTGATAACAAGTAGTGGTGATGTGAGAAGGAGATGGAGTGAGTATTTTGAAGGTGTGTTGAATGTGTTTGATGATAGAGTGGCAGATATAGGGTGTTTTGGTCGAGGTGGTGTGCAAAGTGAGAGGGTTAGGGAAAATGATTTGGTAAACAGAGAAGAGGTAGTAAAAGCTTTGCGGAAGATGAAAGCCGGCAAGGCAACAGGTTTGGATGGTATTGCAGTGGAATTTATTAAAAAAGGGGGTGACTGTATTGTTGACTGGTTGGTAAGGTTATTTGATGTATGTATGACTCATGGTGAGGTGCCTGAGGATTGGCGGAATGCGTGCATAGTGCCATTGTACAAAGGCAAAGGGGATAAGAGTGAGTGCTCAAATTACAGAGGTATAAGTTTGTTGAGTATTCCTGGTAAATTATATGGGAGGGTATTGCTTGAGAGGGTGAAGGCATGTACAGAGCATCAGATTGGGGAAGAGCAGTGTGGTTTCAGAAGTGGTAGAGGATGTGTGGATCAGGTGTTTGCTTTGAAGAATGTATGTGAGAAATACTTAGAAAAGCAAATGGATTTGTATGTAGCATTTATGGATCTGGAGAAGGCATATGATAGAGTTGATAGAGATGCTCTGTGGAAGGTATTAAGAATATATGGTGTGGGAGGCAAGTTGTTAGAAGCAGTGAAAAGTTTTTATCGAGGATGTAAGGCATGTGTACGTGTAGGAAGAGAGGAAAGTGATTGGTTCTCAGTGAATGTAGGTCTGCGGCAGGGGTGTGTGATGTCTCCATGGTTGTTTAATTTGTTTATGGATGGGGTTGTTAGGGAGGTGAATGCAAGAGTTTTGGAAAGAGGGGCAAGTATGAAGTCTGTTGGGGATGAGAGAGCTTGGGAAGTGAGTCAGTTGTTGTTCGCTGATGATACAGCGCTGGTGGCTGATTCATGTGAGAAACTGCAGAAGCTGGTGACTGAGTTTGGTAAAGTGTGTGAAAGAAGAAAGTTAAGAGTAAATGTGAATAAGAGCAAGGTTATTAGGTACAGTAGGGTTGAGGGTCAAGTCAATTGGGAGGTGAGTTTGAATGGAGAAAAACTGGAGGAAGTAAAGTGTTTTAGATATCTGGGAGTGGATCTGGCAGCGGATGGAACCATGGAAGCAGGAAGTGGATCATAGGGTGGGGGAGGGGGCGAAAATTCTGGGAGCCTTGAAGAATGTGTGGAAGTCGAGAACATTATCTCGGAAAGCAAAAATGGGTATGTTTGAAGGAATAGTGGTTCCAACAGTGTTGTATGGTTGCGAGGCGTGGGCTATGGATAGAGTTGTGCGCAGGAGGATGGATGTGCTGGAAATGAGATGTTTTAGGACAATGTGTGGTGTGAGGTGGTTTGATCGAGTGAGTAACGTAAGGGTAAGAGAGATGTGTGGAAATAAAAAGAGCGTGGTTGAGAGAGCAGAAGAGGGTGTTTTGAAATGGTTTGGGCACATGGAGAGAATGAGTGAGGAAAGGTTGACCAAGAGGATATATGTGTCGGAGGTGGAGGGAACGAGGAGAAGAGGGAGACCAAATTGGAGGTGGAAAGATGGAGTGAAAAAGATTTTGTGTGATCGGGGCCTGAACATGCAGGAGGGTGAAAGGAGGGCAAGGAATAGAGTGAATTGGAGCGATGTGGTATACCGGGGCTGACGTGCTGTCAGTGGATTGAATCAAGGCATGTGAAGCGTCTGGGGTAAACCATGGAAAGCTGTGTAGGTATGTATATTTGCGTGTGTGGACGTATGTATATACATGTGTATGGGGGTGGGTTGGGCCATTTCTTTCGTCTGTTTCCTTGCGCTACCTCGCAAACGCGGGAGACAGCGACAAAGCAAAAAAAAAAGAAAAAAAAAAAATGTACTTCATAACTTTGAATTATATGGCTCATTTCTCATTTTCTGTCCATAGAAAAAGGTTTTGTGTTTTTGATACACTTAGGAATTTTCTTTATGTATACTAAATTTAGATAATTGTTAAGAAGACAGTCTTATCCTTTCTGGCATTTGTTTATGTGCCATGTTCATTAAATATTGGACCAGTAGTACCGTGTCTTATTTTTATTTCTCCCCTGCTTCTTATGTGTTTTAAGAATTCTGTAAGGTTTTCCTTTTACTTCATTTCTTTAGTCATTCTGGTTTTCTTCCTGCAATCTCTCTCTATTCATTCATCACTTCCATTCCAAAGTCCTCTAGAATACCATTTAATTTAATTATCTTCTTACACTTATTTTGTCAACTGTGTCGATGTGTAAGAGCCAATCTAAAATTTGCCATCATCACGTTGCCATCTTTGAAATAGCAAAGGGAGTTTACAGTGAATTTGATAATATTGTGATCAATGTTGATTAGCTTTTCCCTGGCTTTGTAGAGGCTCGTTAGATTTCTTTTTGTGGATATCTCTAAATCTGTTACTACATACCGGTTGTTGAGTTGCAGGTCATGCAGTTTAAAAATCAATCTTCTGTTATGTCAGTTAATCTGTTACCCTTGTGGGCACCTGATACTGATCCCAGTTAATGGTGGAGTTTTTGATATATGTTACTTATTGCTTCTTTGCTGTTAACTAAATATGTAATTTGACATTTATTTTTTTTTTTTATTAGCGGCCTCAGCCACAGACGGAAAGTCCACATCAAGGCTGGGCCTTAATCAAATAAGGAGAGGTTAATGCAAGGGAAAAAGAAGAGGCAAGGGAAAGTATTTACGAATTTTGGAGGAAGCGAAAAACCTATCTTTTAAAAAGTGTGCCAGGTCATCGTTATTGGGAAAGAAATGAGATTAACAGAGAGTAACAATGTTTTCTATACACTAGTTAGGGATTCACTGTATACATTATTGATTTATTATAGATATCTTCTATATAAATTTGATGAAAAATTATTAATTGCAAGAGTATTTGCATACTTTGGTTTCACTTTAACTGAATCATGTATAATTGATTGAGTTAAATGCAGTACCTCTAGATTTATACAAAAATTAAAGCTTCAAAGAGGAGTTGAAAAACTTTGGAAGATTGTTTTGTGATCATTTGAGGTAAATGTAAATGGTACATTAGTAACAGTAAAAAGGTAAAGTAAAAAATGCGCTTTGTAGTGTATAGAGGGGTGATTATATAGAAAATATTAGGCATTTCCTAGAAGAATGGCTATTAAAAAATAATTGTACAGTGAAGAGGTGTGTATAGAAATAAGGAATTCAGAGACTGAAAAAGTAGAAGTGAGCAGGCTGTAAAATACAGTATGTTGAGAATACCTGAAGCTGAATAGAGGTTTTCTTTTAAGATTTAGTGCTGCACTTGTGAAGGTAGGTAATTTAGAGTTGATTCTAGGATAATGTTGCAAAAACAAACCTACTGGTAGGAACCAGGAATCCAAAACCTCTGCAAGACTAGGGACCCCAGTTCTGGAAAACCAGTTCCTAAAACAGGATGTAAGTGGCCTGATGTGTAGCTGACATTCCTGTAGCTGCTTCTGGCAAGATATGTGGATAATTGAATGGAATTTTGTAGGATTTTTTTTCTTCAAATTACAAGTGAGAGGGGTGTTCTAATGGTCTTTTATAAAAGAAATGTAGGAAAGGTTGTAGAATGAGAGAGATATGTCATATGTCTTGAAGAATATTGGATTCTCCCCTATCCTGGGGGATAGGGGAGAAAGAATACTTCCCACGTATTCCCTGCGTGTCGTAGAAGGCGACTAAAAGGGGAGGGAGCGGGGGGCTGGAAATCCTCCCCTCTTGTTTTTTTTTTTTTTAATTTTCCAAAAGAAGGAACAGAGAAGGGGGTCAGGTGAGGATATTCCCTCAGAGGCCAAGTCCTCTGTTCTTAATGCTACCTTGCTAATGCGGGAAATGGCGAATAGTTTGAAAGAAGAAAGAAAGTAAAAGAAAGAGCTGGAGTGTGACTGTACCACTAGGAGAGACAGCAGTATAAGCCATTTGGATGAAAATGAGAGGTATTTGCATTTGTTTGAGGTATTATATGCTATGAACAAAAAATATCAGTGGGAGATGAGAGGTTTACACACTTCCTTCATATATAGAAATGTTCTGATCTCATGAATAGCAGTTTTGTATTGATTTTAGTTAAAAGAGGAGGATAAGGGAGATAAAAGTGTATTTCTAATCGTGATATGCCTAATCTTTGGTATGAATGGATTTAAAATAAGCATTCTGTGAATTTGCTAAAGACAGTCATAATGCAAGAAAGAAGCATGTCTCCATACCCAATAGATATGACCTCTGTTGTGTGTTCTGCGCACTAAGACTTATCAGAAAAGCAATAGCCATCCCAAGGAAAAACAGCAGTCTTGCAAGTTGAGTTTTCTTTAAATACTGTATACAGTATTTATATTGGATTACTAGTGGTGGGGATGGCAAAACCTGTAACTGTTGATCCAAAGGGGATAAAATTGTGTTGATTGCAAGGAGGGTTAGATGTGAAAAAGTGTTAAATTTTAACTCGTGATGACCGGATTTATGAAAAAGGAGTAGGCCTCACTGCCTCCACTATCAGTTTGGGAGGAATTTAGCCACTCTTTCTTGTACAAAGAGAAGTCCCATGCATAGAGTCTCAGGAAGAGTGTAAGAAAATAATACATCTCCGTATTAAGAGATAGGATGGCCATAGAATACAGCAGAGTTAACAGAATTAAGCAGAAGAATATGATAAAACCTCAAATTTTGAGTTGATATCATTAAAGATAGTTACGAAATATGAGGTGCACAAGGCATGGCATAAGTGAGTTTGTTAGGCATATGCCTTAACCCCAAAGAAGAAATGGTAAAACCTTTAGAAGTTAGAGATGAATACAAAGATTCCTTGGAAACATCATTTGACACTAGGGTCTGTGAAGAAAGAAAAAAGTCAGGATATTGGTGATTAGATAATGCTCTGCAGAGATAAAACCCCATAATATCATGGCCAAAAGTTTGGGTGAAATAGATATATGGCAGGCTCAGTGAAAGTCATGGACATGGTTGAAGCTGGTATTGTTGCAGTGTGAGTTATACTCCTCATTGTCATCAGGTTGTTATCAGACAATGATGGGTATTGTGTTCATAACCTCTGGCCATTGCATAAATTTCATGGGAAGAAGAAAAAAAGGGCATTATGAGGGAGTGTAAAGTGCAAATACATAGAAATCAAGGATCCTTTCAATTTCACAGTGCAAGTACTGTAAATAAGGAAGAGGAATTTTATTAAGTAGGAGCTATCCAGTAACTCCATGTACTTTTGGGCTAAGTAAAGCCCAGTATAAGAAAGAAGGGGCAATATTATGATACTGAAATTATTTAAACCCCCTTCTTTCTTGAAAATATAAGAACTAGTAGATAGTGTCAAGAATTGAGGATTAATAACAGGTCTTGATAAATATATACCCAAGGTTGTTGTATGTGAAGGAAGTTGGGGATATTATGGCAGTAATTATTTTGGAAACTGAATGAGATAATATTTTGGAAACATAGTACGATAATGAGCTGTAAATGTGTTAAACAGAAAAAGATTAAATGTCATGACGTGGAAAAACCTGAATTACATAAGAAAGAGTAAAACCAAAAATGATGCTAACATGCAATATTTTCTTGAGAAAAAAAATGGTGAGTATTAATATGATTCCACCTCATCAGAAAAGTCTGCTGATGTAAGTTCTCATAACCTTAATGAATTGGAACAAAACTTGAATAGATGAAAACAGACATGTGAGGAAAACAAACCTAAGAAACTGATTTAAACATTTGCTTTGAGAAAAAAAGTGGGCAGAATGGATAAATTAGAACAGAGGAGATAGGGAAGGAATAAAGGATTGGCTGAAAGTATTAAAGAAATTGACTTAAAATCTGGTGTGGAATTAGATAGGGAACTGTTAGTGTGGATTAAAGGGGTGTCAGCTGGAGTTTAAGGAAATGTACAAGAATAGGGATACATGGAGGAAAGTCTGCGAGGGATCCAGTTCACTGTATAGCAAAAAATAGCTTACTGGATGTATCCATGTAGATAGGTAGCCCTATACTCTACTTGCCCCTCACATTTATTTCAGATATCCAGTTTACAGGCAATGTAATATGGGAGTTGGGGAAACTTACTTTTAATGTACCTACTTTCTTACATCAGGTACTTGTGTAGTAGATTAATCATCCTGTGACTGCCCATGTGAAATTGTCTGAGATAATTGTTGATTGAAAAGGAGAGCTAACTTTTATTCTGGGGTGTATCCAAGTGGGTAGATGACAGAGCATTTGGTCTTACCCTTGAGGAATTCAGCAAACCAATTCAGTAATAGTAATTGATATTTTCTTAGTTATTCTAATCCATTTAGTTCCTTGAAAGAAAAATAAATGTATATGTAAGTGCAGGTTGTACTTCTCTAATCCAGTCTCTGTGGTCCGGCAACTCCCATGGTCTGGCATGTTTTGAATTTGCTGCCATTAGTTTGTGGCCCTTGCCACCAGAGTGGCTCTGTTAGCAGCAGTAAGGTGCCAAAATCTGTTTACACTACAGCCAAACTGATTAACAGTCCTGTTTTTTGTTTTTTTTCTTTTAAACTATTCGCCATTTCCCGCGTTAGTGAGGTAGCGTTAAGAACAGAGGACTGGGCCTTTTTTGGAATATCCTCACCTGGCCCCCTCTGTTCCTTCTTTTGGAAAATTAAAAAAAAAAAAAAAAAAAAAAACGAGAGGGGAGGATTTCCAGCCCCCCACTCCCTCCGCTTTTAGTCGCCTTCTACGACACGCAGGGAATACGTGGGAAGTATTCTTAATCCCCTATCCCCAGGTATATATATACATACATATATATATACACATATATATACATATACACATATATATATCTTTCTTTTCTTTCATACTATTCGCCACTTCCCGCGTTAGCAAGGTAGCGTTAAGAACAGAGGACTGGGCCTCTGAGGGAATATCCTCACCTGGCCTCGTTCTCTGTTCCTTCTTTTGGAAAATCAAAAAAAAAAACAAAGGGGAGGATTTCCAGCCCCCCGCTCCCTCCCCTTTTAGTCGCCTTCTACGAAACGCAGGAAATATGTGGGAAGTATTCTTTCTCCCCTATTCCCAGGGATAATTTTTTTTTTTTTTTTTTTTTGCTCCACCGCCGCCCCTCACGCCCGCGAGGCAGCGCAAGGAAACAGACAAAAGAAATGGCCCAACCCACCCCCATACACATGCATAAACACACATCCACACACACAAATATACATACCTACACAGCTTTCCATGGTTCACCCCAGACGCTTCACATGCCCCGACTCAACCCACCGACAGCACGCCAACCCCGGCATACCACATCGATCCAACTCACTCCATTCCCCGCCCTCCCCTCAGCCCCCGCATGTTCAGGCCCCGACCACACAAAATCCCCCCCACTCCATCTCTCCACCCCCAATCCGGTCTCCCACCCCTCCCCGCTCCCCCCACCCCCAACATACACATCCTCTTGGTCAATCTTTCCTCACTCACTCACTCTCTCCATGTGACCAAACCACTTCAACACACCCCCCTCTGCTCTCTCAACCACACTCCCCTCATTACCACACATCTCTCTCACCCCCTCATCACTTACTCGATCAAACCACCCCACACCACACATTATCCTCAAACATCTCATTTCTCACACATGCACCCTCCTCCGCATATATATATATATATATATATATATATATATATATATATATATATATATATATATATATATTATTATTTTTTATTATACTTTGTCGCTGTCTCCCGCGTTTGCGAGGTAGCGCAAGGAAACAGACGAAAGAAATGGCCCAACCCCCCCCCCCATACACATGTATATACATACGTCCACACACGCAAATATACATACCTACACAGCTTTCCATGGTTTACCCCAGACGCTTCACATGCCTTGCTTCAATCCACTGACAGCACGTCAACCCCGGTATACCACATCGCTCCAATTCACTCTATTCCTTGCCCTCCTTTCACCCTCCTCCATGTTCAGGCCCCTGATCACACAAAATCTTTTTCACTCCATCTTTCCACCTCCAATTTGGTCTCCCTCTTCTCCTTGTTCCCTCCACCTCCGACACATATATCCTCTTGGTCAATCTTTCCTCACTCATCCTCTCCATGTGCCCAAACCACTTCAAAACACCCTCTTCTGCTCTCTCAACCACGCTCTTTTTATTTCCACACATCTCTCTTACCCTTACGTTACTCACTCGATCAAACCACCTCACACCACACATTGTCCTCAAACATCTCATTTCCAGCACATCCATCCTCCTGCGCACAACTCTATCCATAGCCCACGCCTCGCAACCATACAACATTGTTGGAACCACTATTCCTTCAAACATACCCATTTTTGCTTTCCGAGATAATGTTCTCGACTTCCACACATTCTTCAAGGCCCCCAGGATTTTCGCCCCCTCCCCCACCCTATGATCCACTTCCGCTTCCATGGTTCCATCCGCTGCCAGATCCACTCCCAGATATCTAAAACACTTCACTTCCTCCAGTTTTTCTCCATTCAAACTCACCTCCCAATTGACTTGACCCTCAACCCTACTGTACCTAATAACCTTGCTTTTATTCACATTTACTCTTAACTTTCTTCTTCCACACACTTTTCCAAACTCAGTCACCAGCTTCTGCAGTTTCTCACATGAATCAGCCACCAGCGCTGTATCATCAGCGAACAACAACTGACTCACTTCCCAAGCTCTCTCATCCCCAACAGACTTCATACTTGCCCCTCTTTCCAAAACTCTTGCATTTACCTCCCTAACAACCCCATCCATAAACAAATTAAACAACCATGGAGACATCACACACCCCTGCCGCAAACCTACATTCACTGAGAACCAATCACTTTCCTCTCTTCCTACACGTACACATGCCTTACATCCTCGATAAAAACTTTTCACTGCTTCTAACAACTTGCCTCCCACACCATATATTCTTAATACCTTCCACAGAGCATCTCTATCAACTCTATCATATGCCTTCTCCAGATCCATAAATGCTACGTACAAATCCATTTGCTTTTCTAAGTATTTCTCACATACATTCTTCAAAGCAAACACCTGATCCACACATCCTCTACCACTTCTGAAACCACACTGCTCTTCCCCAATCTGATGCTCTGTACATGCCTTCACCCTCTCAATCAATACCCTCCCATATAATTTACCAGGAATACTCAACAAACTTATACCTCTGTAATTTGAGCACTCACTCTTATCCCCTTTGCCTTTGTACAATGGCACTATGCACGCATTCCGCCAATCCTCAGGCACCTCACCATGAGTCATACATACATTAAATAACCTTACCAACCAGTCAATAATACAGTCACCCCCTTTTTTAATAAATTCCACTGCAATACCATCCAAACCTGCTGCCTTGCTGGCTTTCATCTTCCGCAAAGCTTTCACTACCTCTTCTCTGTTTACCACATCGTTTTCCCTAACCCTCTCTTTTTGCACACCACCTCGACCAAAACACCCTATATCTGCCACTCTATCATCAAACACATTCAACAAACCTTCAAAATACTCACTCCATCTCCTTCTCACATCACCACTACTTGTTTTCACCTCCCCATTTGCGCCCTTCACTGAAGTTCCCATTTGCTCCCTTGTCTTACGCACTTTATTTACCTCCTTCCAGAACATCTTTTTATTCTCCCTATATATATATATATGTTTACCAAATGGCGTCCTAGCTTCATCTCTTCGATGTATATCAACTGACTTATATTTCTCTCATGTCTCCCCTGATGATGTGATTATTACATGAAAGTGCACTTGGGAACTTGTCATGTTTCATTTTCCCCATGGGCTCATAGGAATATATATTGAAGAATGTGTGGAAGTCGAGAACATTGTCTCGGAAAGCAAAAATGGGTATGTTTGAAGGAATAGTGGTTCCAACAATGTTGTATGGTTGCGAGGCGTGGGCTATGGATAGAGTTGTGCCCAGGAGGATGGATGTGCTGGAAATGAGATGTTTGAGGACAATGTGTGGTGTGAGGTGGTTTGATCGAGTAAGTAACGTAAGGGTAAGAGAGATGTGTGGAAATAAAAAGAGTGTGGTTGAGAGAGCAGAAGAGGGTGTTTTGATATGGTTTGGGCACATGGAGAGAATGTGTGAGGAAAGATTGACCAAGAGGATATATGTGTCGGAAGTGGAGGGAACGAGGAGAAGTGGGAGACCAAATTGGAGGTGGAAAGATGGAGTGAAAAAGATTTTGTGTGATCGGGGCCTGAACATGCAGGAGGGTGAAAGGAGGGCAAGGAATAGAGTGAATTGGATCGATGTGGTATACCGGGGTTGACGTGCTGTCAGTGGATTGAATCAAGGCATGTGAAGCGTCTGGGGTAAACCATGGAAAGCTGTGTAGGTATGTATATTTGCATGTGTGGACGTATGTATATACATGTGTATGGGGGTGGGTTGGGCCGTTTCTTTCGTCTGTTTCCTTGCGCTACCTTGCAAACGCGGGAGACAGCGACAAAGCAAAAAAAAAAATATATATATATATATATATATATATATATATATATATATATATATATATATATATATATATATATATACAGATGAAAGAACAGTCCTGTTAATTTCGTATATTCAGTTTAGTGCTGAAAATGAAAGCCAGAAAATTAAGTTTTGGAAAACTTTGAAAGGTGCCAGGAGTACAGAAATGGACAGTGCCTTTCTAAAGTGGTTTAAGCTCCTATGTAATGAAGGTGTAAGCATTTCTGGGGAGATCCTTATTGACCTGGCCAAAGTTTTTCAAAATGAACTAAAGCTAGACTATGAATATTCGCAAGGATTGTTACATAAGTTTAAGTGGAGAATATGGAAGTTCAGTATGTAGTGTGTGTGTGGTGAAAAGCATAGTGCAGACACAGAAGCTTGTAGTGCAAGGTTATATAAAAAGATAGTGTGTGCGGTAAAAAGCATAGTGCTGACACGGAAGCTTTTAGTGTAAGGTTGTATTAAGTGAATCGATAAAAGCTCCAGTTCTCTGTTAAACAACCAACAGCAGTATGTACAGGGCGAGAGAGTGTACAATCCCACTGCCTGGCTGGGACTGACGCATTGCGGGCTGGCTGCCTTTATGATAACAATAAAACATTACCAACAAGAGTCTACCAAAGCTAACTACCAACCTATGGTTGTTTGTTGCATTAACTACTCGTCACAAAGCTACAAAGTTTGTGGATAAATTTGCACATTTAGTGGAAGTGGCAAACCTAGTCCCAGAGCAGTTGTATAATTCTGACAAATCTGCCCTGTATTAGCATCATATGCCATGAAAAACCTTTGCCCAAGATATTGCAGAGTCTCCATCTGGGGTTACTTCTGATGTAATCAGATGTAATATTCAAACCTTGTTTAAAAGCATTAATGGTTGTATTATTTACTGCCTGTTTTAAGCTTTGTTCTACCTCTGATGAGACAGGCAATATGTTTGTGTAATGAGCTGGCAAGACTAAGGGTCGGGCATATTCGGGCATTCCCTTGGGGGTCAATTTCTGTTTTCTAGCATTTTCTGTGGTCTTGTAATGATCAGGCCCCAATTTTGCTGGATTAAAGAAGTTCAACCAGTAGATTTAACTGTTTCAGTAATATACAATAGTGACCATTGAAACAATGTTGTCAGTGTCACAGCCTTCACAAAACACAGACATAAGTGTATGATGATGAAATTTTCTCTATCCACAGAAGGTTATTAATTTGTTTCATTGCACACAACTCTATCAATTATTGCTATGAGGTTTTATGGTACCAAATATCATAAATCAGTTATTTAAAACTGGTTGCCAGTCTCATAATAAACTTAATTCTGTACAACAGCAGTGCTTATTTTATAAGAATTCGATTAATATTAGTGATTGAATTCACTTTCCAGATATCTCTGTTCTTACAAACCACTCTTTTTTTTTTCTTTTTTTTAACTTTACATCATTGTCTTCATTTTATGGTTTATCCCCCTTCCTTAACCAAATCTTGGATATGTGCTTGCTTTCATTATTCCAAACCTGGAGTACATAAACATTTCAAGGAAGTGAATTTTCTGGATAACAGGGGAAGTCTTATTGCCTCTGAGGACATGACACTACAAAGTTATACATAAAAAACTTATAGGACAGTGGTCTGGTCCTTTTCGTTCATGGATTTCTCTCAAGACCATTAGATTTCCGTATTTTCTTGTTCCAGTGTTAGTTACATTTGTTGGCATGTAGAATAAAATGGTGAAGTGCAGTGTATGAATATGATTTAGAATGTACAATCAGGAGGTAATTACTATACTGCCCCTGCTTTACTTTTGGAAATGCTGGGCAGAGAGAGTTTTGATATGTTCTCCCATATGTCTTCATTTACTGGTATACCTTCTTTCCCTGTTTAGAAGTGACATTACTAGGATAGAAAGGTATGGGTACTATTGGTGGGGTGAAGGAACCTTCTTGAGTAGAATTACTGGATACTTCTATATTTCTATCATCTGCTATATTGAAAACTTTCTCGTAGCGGTTAATAAAAATATACCTGAAAATATGGTATTTGAGTTACTGAAGAATATATGATTATTATACTTAACTATATTTGGAAATGCAATTGAGTGGGAGATGTATAAAAGAAAGAGACAGGAGGTCAAGAGAAAGGTGCAGGAGGTGAAAAAAAGGGCAAATGAGAGTTGGGGTGAGAGAGTATCATTAAATTTTAGGGAGAATAAAAAGATGTTCTGGAAGGAGGTAAATAAAGTGCGTAAGACAAGGGAGCAAATGGGAACTTCAGTGAAGGGTGCAAATGGGGAGGTGAAAACAAGTAGTGGTGATGTGAGAAGGAGATGGAGTGAGTATTTTGAAGGTTTGTTGAATGTGTTTGATGATAGAGTGGCAGATATAGGGTGTTTTGGTCGAGGTGGTGTGCAAAGTGAGAGGGGTAGGGAAAATGATGTGGGAAACAGAGAAGAGGTAGTGAAAGCTTTGCGGAAGATGAAAGCCAGCAAGGCAGCAGGTTTGGATGGTATTGCAGTGGAATTTATTAAAAAAGGGGGTGACTGTATTATTGACTGGTTGGTAAGGTTATTTAATGTATGTATGACTCATGGTGAGGTGCCTGAGGATTGGCGGAATGCGTGCATAGTGCCATTGTACAAAGGCAAAGGGGATAAGAGTGAGTGCTCAAATTACAGAGGTATAAGTTTGTTGAGTATTCCTGGTAAATTATATGGGAGGGTATTGATTGAGAGGGTGAAGGCATGTACAGAGCATCAGATTGGGGAAGAGCAGTGTGGTTTCAGAAGTGGTAGAGGATGTGTGGATCAGGTGTTTGCTTTGAAGAAGGTATGTGAGAAATACTTAGAAAAGCAAATGGATTTGTATGTTGCATTTATGGATCTGGAGAAGGCATATGATAGAGTTGATAGAGATGCTCTGTGGAAGGTATTAAGAATATATGGTGTGGGAGGAAAGTTGTTAGAAGCAGTGAAAAGTTTTTATCGAGGATGTAAGGCATGTGTATGTGTAGGAAGAGAGGAAAGTGATTGGTTCTCAGTGAATGTAGGTTTGCGGCAGGGGTGTGTGATGTCTCCATGGTTGTTTAATTTGTTTATGGATGGGGTTGTTAGGGAGGTAAATGCAAGAGTTTTGGAAAGAGGGGCAAGTATGAAGTCTGTTGGGGATGAGAGAGCTTGGGAAGTGAGTCAGTTGTTGTTCGCTGATGATACAGCGCTGGTGGCTGATTCATGTGAGAAACTGCAGAAGCTGGTGACTGAGTTTGGTAAAGTGTGTGGAAGAAGAAAGTTAAGAGTAAATGTGAATAAGAGCAAGGTTATTAGGTACAGTAGGGTTGAGGGTCAAGTCAATTGGGAGGTGAGTTTGAATGGAGAAAAACTGGAGGAAGTGAAGTGTTTTAGATATCTGGGAGTGGATCTGGCAGCGGATGGAACCATGGAAGCAGAAGTGGATCATAGGGTGGGGGAGGGGGCGAAAATTCTGGGGGCCTTGAAGAATGTGTGGAAGTTGAGAACATTATCTCGGAAAGCAAAAATGGGTATGTTTGAAGGAATAGTGGTTCCAGCAATGTTGTATGGTTGCGAGACGTGGGCTATGGATAGAGTTGTGCGCAGGAGGATGGATGTGCTGGAAATGAGATGTTTGAGGACAATGTGTGGTGTGAGGTGGTTTGATCGAGTGAGTAACGTAAGGGTAAGAGAGATGTGTGGAAATAAAAAGAGCGTGGTTGAGAGAGCAGAAGAGGGTGTTTTGAAGTGGTTTGGGCACATGGAGAGAATGTGTGAGGAAAGATTGACCAAGAGGATATATGTGTCAGAGGTGGAGGGAACGAGGAGAAGAGGGAGACCAAATTGGAGGTGGAAAGATGGAGTGAAAAAGATTTTGTGTGATCGGGGCCTGAACATGCAGGAGGGTGAAAGGAGGGCAAGGAATAGAGTGAATTGGAGTGATGTGGTATACCGGGGTTGATGTGCTGTCAGTGGATTGAATCAAGGCATGTGAAGCGTCTGGGGTAAACCATGGAAAGCTGTGTAGGTATGTATATTTGCGTGTGTGGACGTATGTATATACATGTGTATGGGGGGGGCCATTTCTTTCGTCTGTTTCCTTGCGCTACCTCGCAAACGCGGGAGACAGCGACAAAGTATAATAAAAAAAAAAAATATAAGTTTGTTGAGTATTCCTGGTAAATTATATGGGAGGGTATTGATTGAGAGGGTGAAGGCATATACAGAGCATCAGATTGGGGAAGAGCAGTGTGGTTTCAGAAGTGGTAGAGGATGTGTGGATCAGGTGTTTGCTTTGAAGAATGTATGTGAGAAATACTTAGAAAAGCAAATGGATTTGTATGTAGCATTTATGGATCTGGAGAAGGCGTATGATAGAGTTGATAGAGATGCTCTGTGGAAGGTATTAAGAATATATGGTGTGGGAGGCAAGTTGTTAGATGCAGTGAAAAGTTTTTATCGAGGATGTAAGGCATGTGTACGTGTAGGAAGAGAGGAAAGTGATTGGTTCTCTGTGAATGTAGGTTTGTGGCAGGGGTGTGTGATGTCTCCATGGTTGTTTAATATGTTTATGGATGGGGTTGTTAGGGAGGTGAATGCAAGAGTTTTGGAAAGAGGGGCAAGTATGAAGTCTGTTGGGGATGAGAGAGCTTGGGAAGTGAGTCAGTTGTTGTCCGCTGATGATACAGCGCTGGTGGCTGATTCATGTGAGAAACTGCAGAAGCTGGTGACTGAGTTTGGTAAAGTGTGTGAAAGAAGAAAGTTAAGAGTAAATGTGAATAAGAGCAAGGTAATTAGGTACAGTAGGGTTGAGGGTCAAGTCAATTGGGAGGTAAGTTTGAATGGAGAAAAACTGGAGGAAGTAAAGTGTTTTAGATATCTGGGAGTGGATCTGGCAGCGGATGGAACCACGGAAGCGGAAGTGGATCATAGGGTGGGGGAGGGGGCGAAAATCCTGGGAGCCTTGAAGAATGTGTGGAAGTCGAGAACATTATCTCGGAAAGCAAAAATGGGTATGTTTGAAGGAATAGTGATTCCATCAATGTTGTATGGTTGCGAGGCGTGGGCTATGGATAGAGTTGTGCGCAGGAGGATGGATGTGCTGGAAATGAGACGTTTGAGGACAGTGTGTGGTGTGAGGTGGTTTGATCGAGTAAGTAACGTAAGGGTAAGAGAGATGTGTGGAAATAAAAAGAGCGTGGTTGAGAGAGCAGAAGAGGGTGTTTTGAAATGGTTTGGGCACATGGAGAGAATGAGTGAGGAAAGATTGACCAAGAGGATATATGTGTCGGAGGTGGAGGGAACGAGGAGAAGTGGGAGACCAAATTGGAGGTGGAAAGATGGAGTGAAAAAGATTTTGTGTGATCGGGGCCTGAACATGCAGGAGGGTGAAAGGAGGGCAAGGAATAGAGTGAATTGGATCGATGTGGTATACCGGGGTTGACGTGCTGTCAGTGGATTGAATCAGGGCATGTGAAGCGTCTGGGGTAAACCATGGAAAGCTGTGTAGGTATGTATATTTGCGTGTGTGGACGTATGTATATGCATGTGGTATGGGGGTGGGTTGGGCCATTTCTTTCGTCTGTTTCCTTGCGCTACCTCGCAAACGCGGGAGACAGCGACAAAGCAAAAAAAAAAAAAAAAAATGGAAAACCTAGCAGAGTTCTCAAGCTCAAATCCCTAAACAAAAACACTGTATTTCGTTGACATTCATCTCAAATCTCCTTATTATTTCTATGATTCATTTTCTGTAAGGATTTTTTGATGAAATAGCTGCAAGAGCCATATACAACATCCAGTATAATTCAGATATATATGTTTTGAGTACATAAGGTCATTCATACTTTCACATTTTGTGATAAAAGGAAAATTAGAATTCATTATTTTGATAATCCTTTATGAGCAGAATAGTTATAACTGCTGTGTTCAAATGGTTTCTTATGGAAATCCATTAGTTTTTCTCTTACCTCTAGTCAGCCCCCTCACATTTTTATTGTTTTCTTTCACAGTTACATGATATGTAGTAAGTGCCAATTCATCCCCTTAGCTTTCCAGTGTTCTTTGCTTATTTATATGTCTGGGGCAAAGGCTTGTTTGTTAGTAGTTTCAGAAACTTGAATAAATTATATGGCATAAGAAAGGACTTCTATAATGTAACTTATATGAAATATAAGAAAGAAATCAGAAGTACCAACCATACCAAAACGGTTGAAATAACATTGCTCACTTTGAATACTATCGAACCCAGAGTACTGATATTTTAGTACTGATTGTACATATTACACCAAGAGGAATATTCTTCACTTAGGTATTTGCAGTTTAGTCTAATCTCTCAAATTCTTAAACAGTTAACTGTTGTGAGGTTGTCTTTTTTTACATTTATGCCTGTCACTAAAAATGTCTGGAAAATAATAGATAAAGGTGACATGTTAAAAGAGATAAGTTTGAATACAAGCTAGAAAATGGACACACTAGAACTGTAATTACCTGTGCAGATAAATTCCTGATCCTCCTCTGGAAAATTTAGTTTATTTAGCCTTTTCTATAGTTAAACCTTCACAGAGCAGCTTTACCCTGCTCTTTTGATTCATACTTGTAGCAGTTCAGAAAACTACAATGTTTCCTCTTAAATTTATATCACATACTGTACACAGTAGCTACTGTAAAGAAAAATGTCCTTAGTAACAGATTTATACAGTAAGTGACATGTTTCAGTGATAATACAGGAGTAACATAAGTAAATACTACATTAAACATTTGTTTCATTCCACACAGGAGACTGTGTTTAACACCTTGGCGTGTATCCTGTACTTGACGTCATCAGCGTATGTATCCTGGGCAGTTCAGACAGGGCTGTGGTACAGTTACTACACATTACCACACTTCACAGTCTACCCAGCTATGACAGCTGCATATGTGAGCATTTAGTGGTATTCATTTCAGTATCCAGTTCCCTGTGCAACTAAAACCCAAACTTTCATCACTCACTTGCACATGATCTGCTTTCCAAGCAATCAGTCCCATCTTGGTTCACTACTTTTTTTGGAGATTGACCTATAATTTGCTTCATTCATTTGAATATTTTGATGGAATTAGATATTATCTTGAAAGAAATTATGAATAAGGAGACTGTTACATAACAGGAGATTTCCCTAATCCCTACAAGATTTTATGATTTACCTCTATTTCCTATTATGGTTTAGTTGGGAAGTAATGCTTATTTTTTCAGAATTATCATGAAGAATACATTTGTCATTCTATTTTGCATACAATATATGATTTTCTTTCCAGGTTCTTGGATTGACATTAGGAGTTATTCATGGTATAGATGCATGGTTATCCTACAGACATTTGTCAGGCCGACCTTGTTAGCTTCATTCATGAAAATAAGGGGGGTATAACCAATTTGCCATATTGGTTTTGCCGTTTGACACTGACATCTAAAACTTAAGCCTGTTTATGTAAACTGTGCAAATAAAGTGTATTTATATAATTGTTTTTTAAAGCAAGAACTGTACTTATCAGTATTATTTTTAAGTTGCATCCATGCCTTGGTCTATACAGTCTCAAAAAAATGTCCTTTATAGTTCAGTTAATTTTCCCAACCAGTACACTCCAACCTTAATTCCTTTTATGTTCCTTAACGCATTCCCATGATATAAGTCATACATGAAATTCTTCAAGAATATTTTTATAGCTTTTTGTTTTTCATCAGCTGAATCTGCCACACATGAAATGGCACCACCTTTCCCCCACGCACGTGCGAGGTAGTGCTAGGAAAAGACAACAAAGGCCACATTTGTTCACACTCAGTCTCTAGCTGTCATGTGTGATGCACTGAAACCAGAGCTCCCTTTCCACATCCAGGCCCCACAAAACTTTCCATGGTTTACCCTAGATGCTTCACATGCCCTGATTCAATCCATTGACAGCACGTCGACCCCAGTATCCCACATCGTTCCAATTTACTCTATTCCTTGCACGCCTTTCACCCTCCTGTATGTTCAGGCCCCGATTGCTCAAAATCTTTTTATCTCCATCCTTCCACCTCCAGTTTGGTCTCTCACTTCTCCTCACTCCTTCCACTTCTGACACATATATCCTCTTTGTCAATCTTTCCTCACTCATTCTCTCCATGTGACCAAACCATTTCAATACACCCTCTTTTGCTCTCTCAACCACACTCTTTTTATTACCTCATATCTCTCTTACCCTTTCATTACTTACTCGATCAAACCACCTCACACCACATATTGTCCTCAAACATCTCATTTCCAGTACATCCACCCTCCTCTGCACAACCTTATCTATAGCCCATGCCTCAAAACCATATAACATTGTGGGAACCACTATTCCTTCAAACATATCCATTTTTGCTCTCTAAGATAACAGTCTCGCCTTCCACACATTCTTCAATGTTCTCAGACCCTTCGCCCCCTCCCTCACCCTGTGACTTACTTCTGCTTCCATGGTTCCATTCGCTGCTAGATCCACTCCCAGATATCTTAAGCACTTCACTTCCTCCAGTTTTTCTCCATTCAAACTTACCTCCCAGTTGACTTGTCCCTCAAATCTACTGAACCTAATAACCTTGCTCTTATTCACATTTACTCTCTACTTTCTTCTTTCACACACTTTACCAAACACAATCACCAGCTTCTGTAGTTTCTCACCCGAATCAGCCACCAGCACTGTATCATCAGTGAACAACAGCTGACTAACTTCCCAAGCCCTCTCATTCAGAACAGACTGTATACTTGCCCCTCTCTCCAAAGCTCTTGCATTCACCTCCTTAACAACCCCATCCTTAAACAAATTAAACAATCATAGAGACATCACACACCCCTGTCGCAAACCAACATTCACTGAGAACCAATCACTTTCCTATCTTCCTACTCGTACACATGCCGTACATCCTTGATAAAAGCTTTTCACCGCTTCTAGCAACTTACCTCCCACACCATATACTCTTATGCCTTCCACAGAGCATCTCTATCAACTCTGTCATATGCCTTCTCCTGATCCATAATTTTTTTTTTTGCTTTGTCGCTGTCTCCCGCGTTTGCGAGGTAGCGCAAGGAAACAGACGAAAGAAATGGCCCAACCCACCCCCATACACATGTATATACATACGTCCACACACGCAAATATACATACCTACACAGCTTTCCATGGTTTACCCCAGACGCTTCACATGCCTTGATTCAATCCACTGACAGCACGTCAACCCCGGTATACCACATCGCTCCAATTCACTCTATTCCTTGCCCTCCTTTCACCCTCCTGCATGTTCAGGCCCCGATCACACAAAATCTTTTTCACTCCATCTTTCCACCTCCAATTTGGTCTCCCTCTTCTCGTTCCCTCCACCTCCGACACATATATCCTCTTGGTCAATCTTTCCTCACTCATTCTTTCCATGTGCCCAAACCATTTCAAAACACCCTCTTCTGCTCTCTCAACCACGCTCTTTTTATTTCCACACATCTCTCTTACCCTTACGTTACTTACTCGATCAAACCACCTCACACCACACATTGTCCTCAAACATCTCATTTCCAGCACATCCATCCTCCTGCGCACAACTCTATCCATAGCCCACGCCTCGCAACCATACAACATTGTTGGAACCACTATTCCTTCAAACATACCCATTTTTGCTTTCCGAGATAATGTTCTCGACTTCCACACATTCTTCAAGGCTCCCAGAATTTTCGCCCCCTCCCCCACCCTATGATCCACTTCCGCTTCCATGGTTCCATCCGCTGCCAGATCCACTCCCAGATATCTAAAACACTTCACTTCCTCCATAAATGCCACATACAAATCCATTTGTTTTTCTAAGTATTTCTCACATAAATTCTTCAAAGCATACACCTGATCCACACATCCCATATTACTTCTGAAACTACACTGCTCTTCCCCAATCTGATGCTCTGTACATGCCTCTACCGTCTCAATCAATACTCTCCCATACAATTTCCCAGGAGTACTCAACAAACTTATACCTCTGTAGTTTGAACACTCACCCTTATCCTCTTTGCCTTTATATAGTGGCACTATGCATGCATTCTGCCAATCCTCAGGCAGTTCACCATGAGCCATACATACATTGAATATTCTCACCAACCAGTCAACAACACGGTCACCCCCTTTTTTAATAAATTCCACTGCTATACCATCCATACCCGCCGTCTTGCCGGCTTTCTTCTTCCGTAAAGCTTTCGCTACCTCTTCTCTGTTTACCAAACCATTCTCCCTGACCCTCTCACTTTGCACACCACCTCCACCAAGACACCCTACATCTACCACTCTTATCATCAAAAACATTCAACAAACCTTCAAAATACTCACTCCATCTCCTTCTCACATCACCACTACTTGTTATTACCTCCCCATTACCCCACTTCACTGATGTTCCCATTTGTTCTCTTGTCTTATGCACTTTATTTACCTCCTTCCAAAACATCTTTTTATTCTCCCTAAAATTTAATGATACTCTTTCACCCCATCTCTCATTTGCCCTCTTTTTCACCTCTTGCACCTTTCTCTTGACCTCCTGCCTCTTTCTTTTATACATCTCATAGTCATTTGTACTATTTCCCGTGCAAAAATTGTCCAAATGCCTCTCTCTTCTTTTTCGCTAACAATCCTACTTCTTCATCCCACTACTCACTACCCTTTCTAATCTGCCCACCTCCCACCTATCTCATGCCACAGGCATCTTTTGCGCAAGCCATCCCTGTTTCCCTAAATACATCCATTCCTCCCCCACTCCCCTTACGTCCTTTGTTCTCACCTTTTTCCATTCTCCTCTCAACCTCTCCTGGTACTTCCTCTCACCTCACACAAGTCTCCTTTCCAAGCTCACTTATTCTCACCACTCTCTTCACCCCAACATTCTCTCTTCTTTTCTGAAAACCTCTACAAATCTTCACCGTAGCCTTTACAAGATAATGATCACACATCCTTCAGTTGCCCCTCTCAGCACATGAACGTCCTAAAGCCTCTCTTTCACGCGTCTCTCAATTAATGCATGATCCAATAATGCTCTCTGGCCATTTACATATGTATACTTATGTATATCTCTCTTTTTAAACCAAGTATTCCCAATCACCAGTCCTTTTTTGTGCACACATCTATAAGCACTTCACCATTTCCATTTACACACTGAACACCCCATGTACACCAGTTATACCCTCAACTGCCACATTACTAACCTTTGCATTCAAATCACCCACCACTATAACCCGGTCTCATGCATCAAAGCTGCTAACACACTCACTCATCTACTCCCAAAACACTTGCCTCTCATGATCTTCTCATGATCAGGTGCATAGGCACCAATAATCACCCATCTCTCTCCATCCACTTTCAGTTTTACCCATATCAATCTAGAGTTTATTTTCTTACACTCTATCACATACTCCCACAACTCCTGCTTCAGGAGTAGTGCTACTCCCTCCTTTGCTCTTTTCCTCTCACCAACCTCTGACTTTCCTCCCAAGACATTCCCAAACCACTCTTCCCCTTTACCCTTGAGCTTTGTTTCACTGAGAGCCAAAACATCCAGGTTCCTTTCCTCAAATAAACTACCTGTCTCTCCTTTTTTCTCATCAGTAAACATATACAATGAATATGTTTGTTTATTGGAGCAATTTTTTATATGATTTACAAATTGCTCCTGTAAACATATAAAAGACTGTCATAAATGGATGACAAATTCATTGTATATGATTACTAGAGCAATTTGTTACATGATTTCCTCCAGTAAACATGTACAAAGAATCTGTCTTTGTATATGTTTACTGGAGCAATTTGTATATATTTACTGGAGCAAATCATAAAACAAATTGCTCCAGTAAGCATATATAGTGAATATATTTATGTTTACTTGCTCCAGTAAGTATATACAGTGAATATATTTATGTTTACTTGAGCAATTTGTCATATGATTTATCATTCTAAGATGGTAAATCATATAACAAATTGCATATGCAATGAATGTTTATGTTTACTGAAGCAATTTGTTATATGATTTACCATTTTGAAATGGTAAATCATGTAACAAATGTAACAAATTGCTCCAGTTGACATAAACATGTTCATTGTATATGTTTACTGGAGCAATTTACACAATTTGTTCCTAATTGCTCTAGTAAACATATACAATGAATCTGTCATTCATTTATGACAGTCTTTTACTCATTTATGAGGCAGTTATTAATCCCTTGTGGTTTCTCCTTTCATAACGGTATTATGAGCTACTCACATCTTTATGAATGTGGCCCTTTCCGCCAAATACTGCATAGTTCCCTGTACAATTTGTAGGATGATTCTTCAGTTGTGTACAGTAACTCTATTCCTTATTACAAGACCAAAAGTGTAATTTCCTCCTGTCTAATGTCATTTTAAGGTAGCTGCATAGATTCCTACAAGTCCTTTCTCTCCATCAGGAAATGGTAAAAGTATTCAATAACCCCAGTTAATGATGATACCCACATGTTGTCCAAATCAGCAGAAAACTTGCAAGAAGATTCCTGGGATGAATTTTAATGTGGCCTTTTGTCCAACAAAATGCCATAAAACATCTAAATTCACTTTTACATCAGTATTTTTCTTTGGTTTTTCCATTCTGAGAGGCACAACTATCACTTGCTGGGCATTTCCACTCATGCTGCTATGGGTCTGATAAGGTTTTGATGTTGAAATAACATTAAAAAGTCTGTCAAATAAAAGCAAATACTAAATGGCTGAACTGAGTGCGATTAATGCTCCTGATGCCATGTTGTGGAACAATGACTCATGTTAAACACAGTAAGGGCTACCCATTTAAGTCGGTAACTATTGTATGCCATTTAAGAATCTTGAAAAGTTTTGGATTTTTTCAAGTTTTTGAAAGATTTTTCCTTAACCCTTTCAAAAGTTACAGAAAACTATATTTTTTCTTTGTACTGCCCTGGTCTATTACCATGTATAATAATATGTCTTGAGTATTTCCAGGAAGAGTGAAGATTATTTTCTTGGAGCTCATTTTCACAATGCAAACATAAGTACAGCATTGGTGGTAAATAGTATGAATATATTTTTTTTTTTTTTTTTTTTTTTGCCGGTCTCCCGCGTTTGCGAGGTAGCGACCCCAGTCTGAGCCTTCGAGGTGGATGAGCACTCCCCGCGTGACTCCTTCTTCTGTTACCCATTTTAGAAAGTTAAAAAAATACGAGGGGAGGATTTCTGGCCCCCCGCTCCCGTCCCCTCTAGTCGCCTTCTACGACACGCGAGGAATGCGTGGGAAGTATTCTTTCACCCCTATCCCCAGGGATAATATATATATATATATATATATATATATATATATATATATATATATATATATATATATATGGTTGTTCAATTTGTTTATGGATGGGGTTGTTAGGGAGGTAAATGCAAGAGTTTTGGAAAGAGGGGCAAGTATGAAGTCTGTTGGGGATGAGAGAGCTTGGGAAGTGAGTCAGTTGTTGTTCGCTGATGATACAGCGCTGGTGGCTGATTCATGTGAGAAACTGCAGAAGCTGGTGACTGAGTTTGGTAAAGTGTGTGGAAGAAGAAAGTTAAGAGTAAATGTGAATAAGAGCAAGGTTATTAGGTACAGTAGGGTTGAGGGTCAAGTCAATTGGGAGGTGAGTTTGAATGGAGAAAAACTGGAGGAAGTGAAGTGTTTTAGATATCTGGGAGTGGATCTGGCAGCGGATGGAACCATGGAAGCGGAAGTGGATCATAGGGTGGGGGAGGGGGCGAAAATTCTGGGGACCTTGAAGAATGTGTGGAAGTCGAGAACATTATCTCGGAAAGCAAAAATGGGTATGTTTGAAGGAATAGTGGTTCCAACAATGTTGTATGGTTGCGAGGCGTGGGCTATGGATAGAGTTGTGCGCAGGAGGATGGATGTGCTGGAAATGAGATGTTTGAGGACAATGTGTGGTGTGAGGTGGTTTGATCGAGTGAGTAACGTAAGGGTAAGAGAGATGTGTGGAAATAAAAAGAGCGTGGTTGAGAGAGCAGAAGAGGGTGTTTTGAAGTGGTTTGGGCACATGGAGAGAATGAGTGAGGAAAGATTGACCAAGAGGATATATGTGTCGGAGGTGGAGGGAACGAGGAGAAGAGGGAGACCAAATTGGAGGTGGAAAGATGGAGTGAAAAAGATTTTGTGTGATCGGGGCCTGAACATGCAGGAGGGTGAAAGGAGGGCAAGGAATAGGGTGAATTGGATCGATGTGGTATACCGGGGTTGACGTGCTGTCAGTGGATTGAATCAGGGCGTGTGAGGCGTCTGGGGTAAACCATGGAAAGCTGTGTAGGTATGTATATTTGCGTGTGTGGACGTATGTATATACATGTGTATGGGGGGGGGGGTTGGGCCATTTCTTTCGTCTGTTTCCTTGCGCTACCTCGCAAACGCGGGAGACAGCGACAAAGTATAAAAAAAAAAAAATATATATATATATATATATATATATATATATATATATATATATATATATATATATATATATATATATTTCTTTTCTTTCACACTATTCGCCATTTCCCGCATTAGCAAGGTAGCGTTAAGAACAGAGGCCTGGGCCTTTGAGGGAATACCCTCACATGGCCCAATTCTCTGTTCCTTCTTTTGGAAAATTAAAAAAAACGAGAGGGGAGGATTTCCAGCCCCCCGCTCCCTCCCCTTTTAGTCGCCTTCTATGACACGCAGGGAATACGTGGGAAGTATTCTTTCTCCCCTATCCCCAGGGAATAAATATATATATATATATATATATATATATATATATATATATATATATATATATATATATTTTTTCTTTCTTTCAAACTATTCGCCATTTCCCGCGTTAGCGAGGTAGCGTTAAGAACAGAAGACTGGGCCTTGGAGGGAATATCCTCACCTGGCCCCCTTCTCTGTTCCTTGTTTTGGAAAATTAAAAAGAAAAACGAGAGGGGAAGATTTCCAGCCCCCTGCTCCCTCCCCTTTTAGTCGCCTTCTACAACACACAGGGAATACGTGGGAAGTATTCTTTCTCCCCTATCCCCAGGGATAAGATATATATATATATATATATATATATATACATATATATATATACATATACATACACATGCACATATACACACACACACACATATACATATATATACATATGAAAAATGTAAGAAATAATTTAGAAAACTGAAACTTCTAGCTTGAAATGAAATGAAAAAATGAATGTCACATAATGGTTCAACCTCTGGCTATGGAAAAGGGAAATGTATAATTTATTTACACAAACATCAATAGTAGATCTCATCAATTTAACCACTGTATCAATAAGCTAGCTTCAATGTCTAAGCTACATTTTTTCCAATTTCACTATTTTCTTGACAAAGCACCATGTATGAAAACTATCACTCCAGTAACACAACTATAAACATTTACTTCCCCTTTAAAAAAGTTCTGGGGAAGTCTGTCTCGATACACTGCGGAACACTCTACCACCTGGCGAGGTTTGTGTTGCAATGGTTCTTGATTTACAAACGTAGTAGCATAACTGGTGGGCGGAAGAACATTCTTGTAACCACAGCAAGGATCACAGTCCGTGCAACTCCATTATGATGGTTCTTCTCATGACGCGACGCTTAAGCTGTGACCATGGCTTCCTGATCACAACATATGCAGCTGTCATAGCTGGGTAGACTGTGAAGTGTGGTAATGTGTAGTAACTGTACCACAGCCCTGTCTGAACTGCCCAGGATACATACGCTGATGACGTCAAGTACAGGATACACACCAAGGTGTTAAACACAGTCTCCAGCACGGATGAGCGAATGATATGGAAGGAGTTAGCCGAGATTAGGTAGCAGAAGACGAGAAGGCTAACCACAAAAATGCAGGCTGAGATGGTGACCAAAAAGAAGGTGAAGGATTCTCCTATTGAGGAGTTGTGAGGAAGGCCATACGTGAGCACCAGCATCAAGCAAATGGCAGTCAGGATCAGCTGAATTATCTTGAGCACGCCAAGTTTAAACCTAAGAAAGCCCACGCGAATGCAAGGGCAGCAGACGCAGCAGCCGCAATTGATGCCACTCTCACCACCCCTACTGGTGTAGGCCGTAGGCTGGATCACCGTAGGTCGACCACCGCCAGCACTCCACCCGACCGTAGGACCTCCCTTCTTGAGTCTAAATATCTTGATGTTTGGGTGCAAATTTCCCTCTGCTGGCACCTGACCACAACAGTGCAAGAGCCTCCTTCATCCATTGACCTCTTGTTTGCACTGGATTGTCCTCAGAGGAGGCGATAATAAGGCGGCCATCAAGACATTGGAAGGATCTTCAGGTCACACACGAGTCAAAAATGAACCCACATTTGGCTATATATTTACAGTATGAAATCCTCACTACAGATATACATGAGGATAGTGAGCAGCTAGCATGTGTAGGGAAAAATGTTGAAAGATATATTTCTTTATCTTGAACGTAGCTTCATGCTCCTTTCCTTTTGAAATGTTTTATCTTGAACTTGGCTTCACTCTGCTCTTCTTTTTTCATTTAAAAACATGACATTACTTGTGAATAAAAAGAGTATGTTTAGAAACATTATGCAGTTTACACTACAGTACAAATACATAGCAGAGGTTTTTTGTTGTATAAATGGAAGCTTCTCTCTCTCGACACAAGTAAGGCTTATGGTCGTGATGGCATCCATCCATATGTACCGAAAGAGCATGCCTCTGAACCTGTGCTTACATGTCTGTTCCATTTCTGTTTAAAAACCAGAACTTTTTATCTGTAGAAGCATGTCTTGCTTCATCCCTTGCCAGGGAAGGGTGACCATTCTAACCCCCTCTTAACTATTGTCCTGTTGCTTTGATGTGACCATTTTCACAGTCTTTAAATCTCCAAAGTCTTTAAATCCCTCCTTGGCTCCCATATCCATAGACTTCTTGAATCTCGCATTCTTTTCTGACCGCCAGTATAACTTCCATAACTTCCATAACATCTTTCTAATGTCTAGTCATCATCACTGAAAGATTTTTGGGAATCCTTTGTAGTTGCCCTTGATATATTCAAAGCTTTCAACAGTGTGTTGCATTTGGGTTTCATCTCTGAGCTTCCATCTTTAGGCTTCCCTCCTTCACATTGCTCCCTCAAGTCCAGCTTTCTCTCTGGCCAATGTATCTCCATGATCTATCTCAATGTTGTTGATTGATCAGCCTCTCCCCTTTCTCCATCAACAGTGGTTTCCCTCAAGGTTCTGTCCTGTCTCCCTACACTTTTTACTCCTTTTTATAATGATTTCCTTCTACAAAAACCGGTTGCACTCATATGCAGACAACTCAACTTTGTATTCCTCCACATCCTTCAATTCTGCTCCTTCTCTCACCCGATCTACATCTTGTCTTGACAAAACTTCCTCTGTGAACTCAGACTTGGACAGGATATCTCAGTAGGGTAGACAAAATTTGGTCATTTAATACCTCCAAGAGCCAGTTTCTACCCACATCTCTATTGAAAATTTCCCACAAGTTTCCTCTCATTTGATGGTTCAGTAATTCCACCTCTTGATCTTGAACTTTCTTTGTATAACTGATACTGTGCATAGGTAGTATTACAACCAGTGAGGTTAGGAGATGCTCCTACTGTGTTAAGTGAAAAAGCTCGAAATCGAGGAAAGTTGTCAACTTTCAGTACCTCAAGTGGATACTATTTTTTTTTTTTGAGTATCCAAGTCTTGCCTCGCCTTCTCATGGTGACCTTGTTAATACACCCCTTGGGGTAGAACGAAAAGGGAAGGCATTGCCCAACTTCATCAGGCAATCCTTTTAGATTTAGACAAACTTCTGAGGTGTGCTGTGACTTATTGGTTTTTGAACAATTTTGGGGCCTCGCTGCCTTCTGCTAGTGACCTCTTATGGGTGAGGCACAAAAGGCTAAGAAGTGGCACTGGATTTTATCAGTTATGCTGAGGAATAAAAGTGACAAATGATTGAGGATGTTGAATGTAAATGGATGACTAGTAAGAATAAAAGGAGGGAGGGTTTGAAGTTTAAGAGTTGTTGTGTGGATGTATTGGGATTGGGGAAACATATAGCCTTGGGGAGGGTGTGTGGAGTGAAAATAGAAGTAAAGAATACAAGTTATTGGAGGGCATGGAAGGAGGCATGGTATGGACAGGAACGAGTGAAAAATATTGGGGAAGAGGGAAAGGAGGATGTATGATTATACTATCATCCTGAGTGTGGGAGGATGGTACAGAGCATGGAGTGATTGGAAATATTGGGTTTGTGAAATATGCATGGGTATGTGTATATGCACCTGTGAATATGAAAACAATACAAGGTAAGGATGAAATGAAGCTTTTCTAGAGAAATTTGAGGTCATAATGGGTGATGTGAATGCAAAAGTGGGATGTGATGAAAGAGATGAGATTGTTGATAATTGGGGAGTGTCTGGTTTAAATGAGAATGAAACTTACCAGTGGATATTTATCTTGAGAGGAGTTTATTCCTTGCAAACACCTTTTTTTTAACACAGTATGATCCGTAGATATACATGGATGAGGAATGATGGAAGAGAAGAACAAAAGGGTTTGACTGACTATGTGGCAGTGGATGAAAGATTGAGAAAGGCTCTGCTAGATGCTAGAGTTGAGAGAATTCTTTAGAACTCTGACTAATTCACAGTTCTTGTGAGGATGAGGATCAGGGACAAGTGGAGGTATGGTGTAAAGTAGTAGTGTTAGCATGTGAGAAGATGAATCGGAAAGAATGCAGGCAAGAGTATGAAAGGAAGGTAACTGAGATCTTAGATGAAAGTGCATTGAATGTAGGGTTGCAGTCATGTGTGAATAAGTCTTTTTTGATGTTGAAGGCTCCAGTCCCAGACAAAAGTCCACATCAAGGCAGGGCCTTAATTGAAATATAGAGAATTATGAAATGGAAAATGAAAAAAACAGGTGGAAGTATTTACAAAATTTTAAGAAAGTGAAAAACCTGTGTTTGAAATGTGTCAAGTCATAGTTATTGGGAAAAACATGATAAGATAGAGCTTCAACATGCAGAAAAAGAAGCTGGTATCATAATGGCTCACCCCTGAGTTGCTGATGGCCACACAATGATCACGTGATGCAGCAGCTTTCCTAACATTGCGTGGTATAGCTAGTTGTGTGGGCACACAAGCAGCCAGCTCTCGGGAGCAAAAACGAAAGTAACATCCATAGAAGAAGAAAAGTGAACCAACATTGCAACATAGGGCAAGGGGTTCAAGTTTGGGAGTTAGCTTGGGACAGTTTATAAGGCGGATCACTTTTGACTCGACTCTGTCTAGTAAGGATGCAGGGCTTGAACCACCCCAAATGTGAGAGCAGTTCTCCATAAAAGGACAAATCAGTCCCTTATATAAATGTAGCAACTGTTCAGAAAAGTTTCAACATCTAAACAGGACACCCAGTTTTTTAGAGGCAGAATTAGCTTTTCTTGTAATGTGGGGTTTCTATGAAAGAGTGGATGTTATAGTAATGCCAGTTATGTTCATTGAGTCAAGGTATAATTACAGAACCATCAAAGGAGAAACGAGATGTGAGGAGTTTTTGATAGAGATGCGTAGAAACTGAATCTTGGAGGCATTAAACTTAACAAATCTTGTGTACCCCACTGAGATATCCCGTCCAGGTCTGAGTTTATTGAGGAAGCAATGTCAAGACGAGATGCATATTGGGTGAGAGGAGCAGAATTGAAGGATGTGGATGAAGGCACTATTGAGCCGTCAGCGTATCAGTGCATTGGAATATTTGTGGAGGAGAGGAATATGTTGAAAAAGAGGAGAAAAGTGTGGAGGACAGGACAAAACCCTGAGGGACACCACTGTTGATGGAGAAAAGTGGGGAGGCTGATCCATCAACGCCCGTAGAGATAGATCGGCAAGAGAGAAAGCAAAATATGTCAAGAGCAACTACACTTGACTCTCTGAAATCTTTCTTACATTAGTAAGATAGCAGAGAATATCACCTGTAGATCTCGCCTTACGGAAGCCATACTAGTGATCAGAGAGAAGACTGCGATTTTTGAGATGTATAAGGATATGGAAGTTAAGGAGGGATTCAAAGACTTAGGAAATGGTAGATGTCAAAGCAATAGGACGATAGTTAGAGGGATCAGAACAGTCATATTTCTTAGGGATGGGATGTATCAATGCGCGCTTCCAAGGACAAGGAAAAGTTTTGGTTTTTAAACAGAAACTGAACAGATGAGCAAGCACAGGTGCAAGTTCAGAGGCACACTCAGTACATGGGGATGGATGCCATCAGGACCATAAGTCTTGCTTGTGTCCAGAGAAAGAAGTGCTTTTCGGACAGTCCAGATTGAGATTACGGGAAGGGGCATAGGATTAGTAAGATCATCATCAGGAGGTGAAGGAATGTTAGTCACCCAAGGTAAAATTGGAAGAGAAACAGGAACCAAAGAGAGTTGCTTTGTATACGGGAAAGACAGCTATAGTACAGTCTGAGTGGAAAAGTGAAGGGAAGGTAAAGCGACAGTTGTTGTTAGAGATTCCCGTAGCTAAAGACCAGAAAGACCAATCAGTGGATGATGATGAGTGGTTATCGCACTTCCTATGAATAAAGGAATGCTTTGCCTCATTGGTATTATGCTTGCAGTGATTACAGGTAGTGATAAAAACTGAATAGGAGCCAGAGGAAGGAGAGTTTTTCCATGTCTGATCCCTTGCCTGAATGGCTTCAGAATGTTTAGAGAAATACTATTAAAGGTTGTAGGATTAGTAGTTGGATACACGGTCATGAGATAATACAAATGAAATGGGCAATGCATGGTAGATTGAAGAGATAAGAAATGCTGTGGAAAAGAAGGAAAAGGCTTGTGGTAGATTGCTTGAGAGGAATACCAGTGATAGTTCAGCAAAGGAGAAGGGAAAGATATAGAATATGTAAGCCGATAAAGGAAAGCAAAGAAAGATTAAATAAAGATTTTGGAAGAAAGTCAAGTGAAAAGTTTCAGGACAATAGGAAACTATACTGGAAGGAAGTGAAAAAGGAAAGAAGTGGATGTAAGAGTGAAAATTTTAATGTGAGAGGTAAGGAATGGGAGTTGCTGAATCAAAAGGAGGAAGTGAAAGGAATATGGGAAGAGTTATTTTGAAAAACTGTTGAATGTAGGAGAAGGGGGGGGGGGGGCAGCAGCTCTTGCATGCATGGGTACAAAGGATGAAAGATTGAGATACAAGTGCCAGGGCCTATGGCAAGATGGGATATGGTGACATGGAAGGAGAGAGAAGGTAGAAAGCAGTACAGGGTAGGAGAGTCATTGGGTCCCTTAATAGAATAATGAAGGGTAGAGGTGTAAGTATGGATGTGAAGAGAAGATTAAGGGACGGCATGTCCTCCCATCTCTGACCTATACACCTGAAACATGGACAAGAAATGAGTCACAGAGGTCAAGAATCCAGGCTGTGGAAATGAGCTATTTGAGAAGAGCATGTATGACTAGATGGAATTAAGAAAGAAATGAAGGGATAGATGAGAATATGGTATAGCAGGGAATGCAAAGGGAATGAATTGTGGAATGGTAGGGTGGGTGAAACGTAGTGCTTTGAGGCTGTTTGGGCATGTGGAAAGATTGCTAGACTGGGAGTTTACAAAAAGAGTGTATGATAGTACAATTTTAAAGGGGTTGGTGTGAGAGGGAGACCATCTTTGACATGAGCAAATAGGTTGGAAGAATACTGTAGGGAAAGAATTGGTGGAAGAATTCATGAAAAGGTGTATGTGAGGGAGACACATAAGGATTGGGATAAGTAAAGTCTCTTGCCATGGCCACCCCTTGCTGGGAGTGCCTGGAGAAATGGGTACCAGATATATAGATAGGCAGATAGACTGTAAGATCCACTCTATCTTAGAAACCCCTAAGAGTCCTGTTTAGTTGTCAAAATTTCTTTTTTTCTGAATGGTTGCTTTGTTTATACAAAGGACTGATCAGTCCTTGCTTAGAGTATTGCTCCCACATCTGGGGTGGTTCTAGCTCTCCATTCCTTACTTGACAGGGTTGTCAAAAACAGTTCAACTTATAAACTCTCCCAGGCTCTCTTCATATATCTTTTTCTTGTATGCTGCCCCCAAGAGCTGGCTGCCTGTGTGCCCATACCACTAGCTACATCATGCAATACTCTGCAAGCTGCTGTGTCACATTATTATGTGGCCATTAGTATCTCAATGGTGAGCCATTTTGATAACCATTTCTTTCTTCCACACCTTGAAGCTTTGGAATTCTCTATCCTCTCATGTCTTTCTCAATAACTATGACCTAGCACATTTTAAAAGACAAGTTTTTCACTTCTTGTAAAATTCATAGATGTTTTCCCCTTGTCTCTTCTTTTTCCCTTTCATTAACCTCTTTTTATTTCAATTAAAGCCTGGCATTGATGTGGACATTTGGCCATGACTGGAAACTCTAATGTGAAAAAAAAAGTGTGTTGGGACAGGAAGTTGTTGGCACGTGGGAGGGATATTGAAGGTGTTTTTCATATTGGAGAAATAGAGTGGAAGAATACTGGAGGGAGAGATATGGGGGAAGAATGCATAAAAAGGTGTATGCAAGGGATGCATGTAAGGACAGGCAAAAGTGGAGACTCTTGCCATGGTAAATCCCTTTATGGGAGTTCCTGTAGGAACAGGCATCGGAGATATAGGTAGTTAAGTCGATTTTTTTGTGGAAACATTTCATTTCTATACCTGTCATCAGTTACCAAAGTACTCCATTACCTCCATAATTACATAAAAAGAAAATTAGACACGGTAGTTACATAATTACTTTCAGAAGTATGAAGTCAATGGGAATA